>NC_080057.1:20487105-20504605 GCF_026212465.1 Amaranthus tricolor | reverse complement strand
AAATAAAAGAATTGGTGATTGCAAGTAGTATTATTAGTAGTATCTATAGAATGCATATTTAATCAGTTATTGTTAAAGTGCTTGTTCGGAAAAGTGATATTCAAGGAATTGAGTGGATCTTTATGCATAATTATTTTTTAGATGGAAATTGGAATAATATGAAACGTGGTGACTTTCATTGTTTTTTGTTTATTAATACTTAAATATGGGATAGCCTCGATGCCCAAGGGAGTTTCGTGGAGATATATAAAGGCAATACAAGACATGTATGACGGAGTCATGACTAGCATTCAATCAACTATACGGATCACTGAGCATTTTCTCGTAGGGGTTAATTTGCATTAGGGATCAACCCATCCCTGTTTTGTTTTCCATAATACTTGATGCGTTAGACTAAATTTATCCGTGAAAGTGTTTGCCGGTGATATTTTGCTTGTAGCAGAATTTAGTAATTCAAAGTTAGGAGAACCAAAGGTGATCGTTGGAGAAGATTTCCACTAAGTCGTTCTAAAATAGAATATCTACGAGGCAATTTTAGTGGAGAAGAGCATGTTGGACTTGGGAGAACCAAAGGTGATCATTGGAGAAGATTGTGTTGCACAGACAACCAAGTTTTACTTAGGATCAGTGGATCAATATTTCAAAGTAATGGGAAAATTGATGAAGATGTAATGCACCATATTCAAGTCGGATGGCTTAAATAGTGAATACTAGGGTACTCTGTGAAATGAGATTCTCAATTAGATTAAAAGGTAAATTTTATTGATTTGCAGTTCAACCTACCTTTTTATATGAGATGGTGTTAAAAAGCTTCATGAGCATAAGATGGAAGTAATAGAGAAACAAATGTTAAGGTGGATGTGTAGATACCTAAATAGATAAGATTAAAACTAGGTATCGAAAGAGAGGATAGAAGTTGCATCCATTTCTACTAAGATGTGTAAAAGTGGGTTGAGATAATTTGGACATGTGAAAGGGAAGACTACCAACGCACCTATAGTTGATTAAAAAGTCGTAGTAGGCCCAGAAAAGTGAGAGAAGCAAATTAAAAATAACATGAGTGAGTTGCACCTTTTTATCACTTGACTAGGTACAAAACTAGTTGTAGACGCCAAGTTTTTGCCCAAGACCATCAGTTATCGCTATCATGATTATAGTTGCTTTATGATTGTCATTTTTTTTCTGTGGTTTATTTTTTGAGCCTTATTATTTGTCTTGTCTTGCTATTAGTTTTATTTGTAGGCCTTTCTTGAGTCGAAGGATTTTGCCTCAACCTCCTTTGCTAAGGTTATGGTTTGCTGTCTTTCTTCTCTCCCCAGACTCAAATTCATAGTACTTTTTAGAGAGGTAATATTGTGGAGTCATGTACTGCTTATGTGAGTTATGTCTCCATTTGCCTCAAAGGTGGTTATGAGGCACAATATACAAAAGATTAAAGAACTTAGTTGTATATAATTCGAGTTCCTTGAGCATTCATTAGTCGTAGCTATAAACCAATGTTATCTAATTGATTTTTAAGTTCACCATTCAATTGTGGGGAATTAGTTTTAGGTAACATTAACATTTACAGCTCTCTTGTTGGCACTCCCTAGGCAGTGTTTTTCTTTCTTACTCGTAATCTTACAAAGAAGACTAAATTTCTTGTTAGGGTGTAGAGATAAAGATTAGAGACGCATATCATTTGACGAAGCGATGTATGGAAAAGGGGAATTTTTCTTATCAAATTTTGCTGTAGTCTCCAAATTGAAGTTGCTTGTGAGAATGATTATAAATTGTATGCTTATGGATGTAGTTTTTCTTTTAATGTAGGGTGCTATGCTACAAAAGTATTACAAATGTTGGGAAGATGATCCTAATGTTGGTTTTGTGATGATGAAGGTAACTCTGTCTTATTTGTCTAGATCTCTCTTCAATCAGCTTGAGTAATGATGGTTTAATGTCTGATGTCCCATGCTATTTTTATATTGGAAGGGCAGTGGCAAGGCATTTTGTGCTGGTGGAGATATTGTTACTTTATATCACCAAATCAGCGAAGGTTTGTATTTTTTTGCTGGACACCGTTTAATAGATAGATGATAATACTTTGCCAATGTAATGAATGCGTCTTAGTTTAGCAACTTTATGCGTGGTTTTATTTTTAGATATTTGTTCCCTCCATACGAGCTATTGTGCTGGAATGCTTGCAGTTTGCAACCCTTATGTTTGTTATTTCAAGTGAGTTGGTGTTCATAATTTATTGTCTTCCCATCCCATTTTAAAATATAATTTCCCTTTTTTGAATGAGTTTTCTTCAACTTTTCTATGGGCCTTACACTCACCCCCATCTGCCATCCCGCTTTTTTTCTCTTTACCTTTTTCTTTCTCCTTTTTTCATTTGTATTTTGCCAATGTATGCTTTAATCATTTAACGCTTGAGGAAAAAAGTTTTTTTTTCCAAAAAATTATAGTTTACTTTACTATTTTATTCACCTTGTTGATTAAGCATCTTTCTTGCTATGCAGGGAAAATAGAAGATTGTAAAGAGCTTTTTAGGACTTTATATACGTTTATTTACATGCTTGGCACATATTTGAAGCCACACGTGAGTCCTGTACTATGAATTTACTCTTTTACTCGATTGATTACCTCAGATGTTGTGGAGAAAGATATCTTTATAGTTTATAGACAAATAGTTTTGTGTGCTTGCATTTCAGTTACAAATAAATAAGAAATTCTGCTATACTTGTTTCTTCAGCTGAAAACACTTTGCATGCTGTTTAAACTTAAGGTGACTTTTGAGAATTACAATCACTTGGTAATGAGAATTACAATCACTTGGTAAACATATAATATCATCCAATATGTTATAGAAATGGATCCAACTGATATAATTGCTTTTTTCTTCTTCTTTTTTTTTTTTTTTTTTTTTTGTTTTTGTTTTTGTTGAGAAAGATATAACTATTGGCTTGTAACATTTCAAGTTATTGCAAGACCATCAAGTTACCTAAGTAATGCTATTCCATAGTAAGGCCAAGTGAATAGGTCAATCCGCAAGTGGCTTGGTGTTACACAATTATAATAATGTCATCTATGTTCATCATCAATATTGAATGAGATACGAAGATGTTTTTCTTTACTTGGACTAGCTAAGTACTACACCCTTTTATCTTGGATGTTTAATCCATGAATTAGTGATTGATGTAATTCATAATGTGGACAAAGATTTAGGTAGCTTATATAGTGCTTCATGGTTTATTTTATTGCTTCTTGTAATCCCCATGCAGGTGGCCCTTCTAAATGGCATTACAATGGGAGGTGGAGGAGGTGTTTCAATTCCTGGGACATTTCGCGTTGCAACTGACAAAACTGTGAGTATTTTCCTTGCTATTACATGCATACTTATTCTTTTGGACCTTTTAGTCCCGTATTGTACATTATTATTTTTGTTGTATTTGACTTTACGTTTTTCGTATAGAATGAATAGGGGGGAGGGTGAAGAAGAAACCAAAAGGAAAGATCTTTGCAACCTATTTCTCATTTGTTTTTAGCTTCACCCTTTTCGTTGGTGGACTAGTTGAATATCGAAGCTTAAAAAGCAATGTAAATAGATCATAACAACAACAATGGTGAAGAAGAAACCAAAAGGAAAGATCTTTGCAACCTATTTCTCATTTGTTTTTAGTTTCACCCTTTTCTTTGGTGGACTAGTTGAATATTGAAACTTAAAAAGCAATGTAAATAGATCATAACAACAAGAACAATGCTAAAGCCTTAATTTCAACAATATGAAGTCGGTTACATGAATCCCAACAAATTGAAAAATTGTTGCTAACAAAGATTAGTCGTCCTTATCTACTACTAATAAGGATATCCAATGCTAATCCATAACTACCATAATCAATTATAATGATCATCTACTTATATTGTTCTCTATTCATTCTTATTTGTGCTGTCTTTCGCTTCGGTATGTCCCAATTTTTCATGTCATTCATCACTCCTGTTCTAAATTTTTCTCTTCTAAACTCCTTAGAGTTCTAACTTCTCTCTTATTTTGGTCAATTGTCATATGCTTATGCAGATTCCATTTGTTCATATATAGTGATTAAGAAATTGTTATTCACTTGTGACCTGTTCCAAGTTCCAACAGAGGTTTTCTTTTTTAAATAACTTATCTTGGACTATACTTGATATTTCATGGCACACCTTTTTTGTTTTTACCCACGAAAGTATTTTCCGTGTGCGTTGTCGTACATTTTATCAAGATTAATACCAATCACATGCTGATCTTTTTTTTTTAGCCCATAGTCCTGCATTTGTTGCTTTATCTGATGGATAATATCTATGTAGATCGTCCTCACACAGACTCAAATCAGTTTTCTGGAATCTTTGTACTAGATGTGATTCCAAGCATTCTTCCCAACTTTATGGTGTGCCTCATAAGCGTAATTCCCCTTTGGTTAGAACTTGGAACAATCTTATGCACACTTTTTGTTTTTGTAGTTAGATTCTATAGTGCAAATGTACTTAGATGGTTCTAATTAACTTGCTTAGAATTGAAGAGAAGTTTTCCGCATATTCTCATGGTAATGATGTGTGCTTTGGTTCATATTCTCAAAGTATATTGACTCCAGATTTTTGTGTGCTTCCTTATTGTTAATTTCAGGTTTTTGCCACCCCAGAAACTATGATTGGTTTTCATCCTGATGCTGGGGCCTCTTTTTATCTTTCACATTTACCTGGGCATATAGGTAAGCTCAACCAAATATACAACATTCTACAATATACCTGTAAATTTTGCATTTGCTGCAATTGTATCTGCCCCGGCTCAATGTATTTTTCCTTTTATCTTCTCTTAAATGTGTGCTCGTCTGATCTTCTCTTTAGGGTACTTCTTAAAAAATTCACGATTGTCATTGCGATTCTACCAAGAACTTGCTTGAGTAAAGGAAAATTGGAATGTTCTGAGTAGTTGTTCGTTTTAAGTTTATTTGCCAATGTGTTATTGCTTTTGATAGTTATCAGTCATCTTGGAGTTTTCGTAATAAGTAATTGGCTTACTACTTTCATTATTTCAGCTAATGCGTTGTATTGTCCAATTGTCTGTGCATCTGGTTTCATCTTTTCTTTTTTTGATTTGGATCTGTGTTAGTATTTATTGTTCAAATTCTTTGTGTAGTAGGATCATATTGCTTTCGAATTATCCTAGGCTTTTCTATCTTGCACTTTTCAGAACTGAACATCCCATATTACTTAGCTGGCTTCAACTCCATAAAGGAGTATGCAAGCCAAGTATGTGAGGCTGAAGCTATATAAAATTTCCAAGAATAAGGATACTTGATTCCTCCCTCCTCTCCTCTTGTGCTCTTTCTTTTCTTGGTCTTTCATCAACCTCTGTTGGAACAACATTTTCTGGCATGTCATCTTTAGACTTGCTGGCCGTTGCCATTGATGAGGACTCGACTCTTTCTCATTCTGCTGAACCAATCTTTTAGCAAATTTAGGCAGAGATTTTGGAAATTTTTGTTAAGCTGGAGTAGGAGATGGACTGATGGAACTTCTGGCCTCCGATATGCCGGACATGTTCTCAACAAGGGAGAGTCAAAACAAATGAGCAGCTGTTGATGGCTAAGGTTTAAGCTGGTTGATTGTAATTTAAACGAGTTACGGTCAACAAAAACCATTTTCAACTGCCATATTGATGGACTATTTAGGAACTGGTGTTATGTGTATTGGGTTGCTCGTCTATTCTAGTTAAGTATTTTTCCTGAGGGTCTTGATTAGAAAGTTTGTCTCAGTTTTCCGTTAAAGAGCCAGATTTTCGCATGAGTTGTGTGCATTTCTGATTTATAGTATTAAAAGATAGTCCTGCTAAAAGTTTCTTCTGCACAAAATCTATTTATACTGGTTTGCCTCCTTAACATAAAAATGAACCTTTGTTGGAGAGATGTGATCTACATAATCTATTTATACTCATCAGTGTTAATTGTTTCTTGCTCAAGTAGATTTTCAATTTATATCCTTGTTAAGTAATGAGATTATTTTTTCTGTTTGTTAGGAGAGTACTTGGCCTTGACAAGCGAATCGATCAGTGGTGCTGAAATGCTTGCTTGTGGGCTTGCAACACATTATTCACTTAGCACTGTCTGTTCTTTCAAAATTCATTTAACACCAATGTTTTCTTCCTGTCAGTGTTGAAATATTTACTATTTTCTTTTGAATTTGACTGAAGCTACCACATATAGAAGAACATTTAGGCAGTCTTGTCACTGATGATTTTTCTGCTATTGAGAAGTCCCTTCAACAGTTTTCTGACATTGTTTCTCCTGATAATATGAGCGTACTTCACAGGTTTGCTTCACTCTGTGAGTTCTAAACATGACTTTTAGCATTCTATATGGTTAAGAAACATATTTTTGTAAGCACTTTGGATTCTCATGGTGTTCCTCTGCTATTAGCTTGTATTCTATTTTTCTGCTATATGAATTAAATATTCCCAAGTAACAAAGAGAAGAAATGAAGACTGCAGTAGTACTGGAGTTTTTCCTGGGTGATGAGAATTAGGAGTTCTATGGATAAATATGTTTTTATCTCTATTCAGAGATGGGTAACAACTTTGAATGGACTATATAATTTTTAAAAAATTTTTAAGACTTCTGGATCTTCAGATTCTATGCTGGTTTACTTTTTGTGTCCCCTTATTTAATTGTTTAACAATGGAAATATCAAGCACTTCTCCTTAGCTGCAGAAAACTTTCCATTTGCTCATAATTTTTTTGACGGATTCAACCATCCTTGAGTTTAAGGCATATTATTTTTTGATGATGCGACGTTCTTGATAACAGTATATTATGGTTTCTGATAGAGTTCTTATCTTTTCTTTTCATCAGTGACTCAGACATTGAATTATAGTGGAGGGGGCTGGTGAGGGTTTGATATTCTAAACCATGTCTTTATATCAATACATAGTTTGCATATGTTGAGCACTAATTTGGGATTAAGGCTCGGTCATTGTTGTTTTTGATGAATCCATAGCTCACGCGATCATCTCTTAACAGGTAGATGTTTTTATAGTCCTATGGGCTATGATGCAGACACTTAGCAGAATAATAGTGCTCTCACTTGTTCATGAGCTTCTTGAACTAGTTTTTTGTTTAGAAAAATTTGTATGCTTAAACCTGGATTGACATACTGCATTAAATACGCTTTCCGTTCTTCATTATTCATGTTTATGTGCATCTTACTTAATATACTTCACCAGGCAGAAGACACTCAACAAATGTTTCGGACATGACACAGTTGAGGAGATAATTGATTCGCTGGTACTTCTATTCTCTTACTTTCTTTGCCAGTAAAATAGAGAGACCTGATCATCCTTTAGGCTCTTGTATTAGAGTTTTAGAGCCACTTTGGTGCCTTTTTATTACCATGGGCAGTTTTGAGGGCGTTCGGGATGCCTGGCCGCACAGGGCCTCAAATATCAAAAGTTGCCTATTATATAACAATGTTTTAGAATATGAGTTGGTAAAAAATTAATACCTACTTACATTATCCTTAATGCTTACTTACTGTATCCTTAATGACTACTTTCTATATCTTAAACATCTACTTACATCATTCTTAATGTCTACTTACAATATTTTAAAAAATATATAATGGGTCGGCACAAGAATTTATGTTCATCAATACATCTTTTCTCCCAACATTTAAGTTGAGAATCAATTACCTTTTATCAAATCATCTTGTCATCTAATCTCTCTTTACCTTCCATGAGTTAAATATTAAGGGCCTCCATAAAAGTTTCGCATAGGGTCTTCAAAATTTTATCAATTTTTATTCTGCCCTTGTTTATTACTCCCAAAGCTTCAGTTTCCTTTATAATAACTTGGGAAACCACAAATCGCAGGTTTATGTTTAGTTGATGCTTAATATTTTCACTTTTTCTTTACACTATGTTTGACTAGGAGGAAATGGAGGGAAAGAAAGAAAAGGAAAATGGATGGATTGCATTTGTATAACAAATGTGTTGGTAGAAAATTTGAATAGAAGGGATTAGTTCCTTAATTTTGTTTAAGACTAAATCTCGCTAAAAGAGCAACGATTTAAAAGGAAAATGATTTTTTTTTCTTCCTATCTATTTCTTTTCCTCTTAAACAAACAAGAGAAACTTTTCTTATCATTCCTTCCCCATCCTATCTATTCCCTCCCATCGCATTCCCTCCTGAATTCTTATTCAAACATAGTGTTAGCATTGTAGAAAGTACCTTATCTTGTCTGATGAGAAAATGTTTCCTTTATCTTGCATTGGAATGGGATTCTCTTTTTTACACTTTCAGGAAGACGAGGCAACTAAAACAGATCATGCCTGGTGTGCCTCCACTTTGAAAAGGTTACGGGAAGTGTCTCCATTGAGCCTAAAGGTTTCCTTGAGATCAGTGAGTTTCATCCACCCTCAACCCCTTTATTTTCTCCAATGAAATCTTGTTTACATAGTGTCTATTTTTCAAACAATGTAAACTTAATCCACCAGATCCGGGAAGGTAGATATCAGACTTTTGACCAGTGTCTGGCTCGTGAGTACCGGATGTCACTCCAGGGAATCTCTGGAAAGGTTTCAAAGGACTTCCAGGAGGTACGAATGTTCCAACATTTGCTTGTTTATTGTTTATCACCTAAATGGTCTCTCATTGTGTTCTTGGCATGCTTACAGGGTGTACGTGCACGAATGGTGGATAGGGACTTCTCACCAAAGGTACTTCTAACATAATCTTCGACCCCATTTCTTAAATTTTCCTTTGTATTCATTAATACGATTTTTTTCTTTGTGCTTGCTCTCTGGATTATTGTTTTTCAATGAAGAATGACAACCAACAATCAACAACTAACGTTTACCAAATATCTCTTTATCAATTGACTTAAATAGATATTAACAACTAGCAAATCAATCAATATTTCTACCTGGGTAAACCAATCAATTCTAACCAACAGTCATTTGTCAAACAGACTCATTATGTTTAAAAGTTCACCAAATAGAATATTTTGCTGATTTGCAGTGGGACCCACCAAGCTTGGATAGAGTCTCTGAGGATATGGTGGATGAATACTTTTCCCCTCTTAGTGTCTCCGAACCAGAACTAGAGTTACCAACCAAGCAACGGGAAGCTTTCTTGTAGCAAATTCAACACAACTATTTGGATGGTTATGTTACCGTAAGTTCTATGACTATGGTGTATGGTACTGCAACTTGCAAAATGAAAATTTGTAGATCAACATAGAACCTTCATGTTGGTGAATTATAATAAAAATGCATCAATGACAATAAATTACAGTAATCTGTTATGTTTTTTTTTGCTATTGAGTCGTTTGTATGGGCCATCTCACGGATAGCACTATGTATTGAGATTAAAGTGTAAATGTTTGAGATGTAGAGTTCAAGTCTACAGAGAGAAAAATGCTTTTATGATGAAAATTTTAAGAATTGTAATTTTATCCGTATGTCACCATGCCAGTTAAGAATTCAAGTGGTATCCTTATGATGATGGATGGACTACATCTCATCATCAATTGCCTCCTTCCAAATTACAATACAGAACGATTGTACTGAAAGTTCTCAAGTATTTTTACATTTACTTCAAAATTTGATTTATATAATAATTAATAAAAGTTTGATATTTTTAGTTAAATCAATCAATCAATATATATATATATATATTATAAGACTGTAGAAATACAACGACCAATCAGCCACTAACACTAGGTCAAAGGCTTCAAGTTTATGTTTTTAGTCAAACATTAGGAATGAAAAACAATGAAAAAACATTATTTATTACATTATATGCTAAAAATCAATAAAAAAAAAAATCAATTGACCTAGCTCGATCATAATTTCTTAGCAAAAACCGGAATACTCTGTTCATACCTAAAGAAATTACTCGGATCAACTTTAGCCTTAACTTGAAGCAATCTCTTGACATTATCTTTAAAAAAATCAGAAGCAAAACCCAAATTCCCATTTGCATTAGTCCCAACATCAATATCCCTATAATTCAAGAATGCTTCCCTTGGATTCTTAGACACAAATGGTGCAAATGTCTCATAAAGTTCTCTTGTAACTTCAATATTTCTATTTATAGCATCCACACCATCTTCTTGCCAAATTGTTATGTATTGCATCTTAAACAAATTTCCCGCTCGATGAGGAAACGTCGTTGCATTTGCTGGAATCTCGCTCATTCTGCCACCGTAAGGATTCCATTGCATCAAAAAAATGTTATTTGCTTTCGTTTGTAGTTCGATCATCTTATTCCATATTGTTTCTAGTCCGGTTTTTGGGATTGGTGTTTTTACGTAATCAGACTTGTGTTTAGCGTACGAGTGTTGACCGGTTGGTGTTCTTTGCAATAATAGCTCTAAGGGAGTGCCTGTTGGGTAGGCATTCCAATATAAGGTGGTTTGTATCCATGGCATTTCTGAGCAATCTTTTGGTTGTAAGCCTAGCCGTGGAAAGCTCTTGTTTATCAATGGTAAAAGGGCATTGGCGCGACCTAAGTATAACCCGATGAACGAAACTTGTACAGTCTTGCTCCCTCCTTGTTGAATTACCTGTTCAGAAATGTTCAAGATTGAGAATTTGGACTAATAGATTGTGTAGGTTGAGTCTTGGAAACTCTAAAGGATGCAGGATGGGAGATGTTTCAAAGCAATGAAATGAAACTACTGGCCGATCCACTTTGGGGTTTGGGTGTGCCTAGGCACCACTTGACCCGTCAAAATTTGACCTGGTCCGACAATTGACCGACATCGATCTAATCACCTGATTTTTTTTTAAAATATTCGGTGAATTTTAGATTTTAACATCAATATTTTTGAGTAATAAATTACTATTTTTTCACTTATTTTTATTATGTATGTCGAAGTTCATAATCAATACTACTTGCTTTTAAGTTCAACCCTATACAATAAGCAAAAACTAATAAAATTTTAAAGACGAAAATTATATAGTATTTAATTGTTTTGTAGAAATAGGGATAAAATAATAATAATTTTATGACTTGTTAATTTGAACTCATAAGACTGACCCTTTGATAGGTTTAGACACCACAATGAACATAAATTATATCGAACTTCTTAAGAAACTTATAGAAAAGATTGAATATATACCATTTAGTGGCATGGCCACTCCAATTTCTTTTGCTTTTGTCGAATTATTATTATTGTTTTTAAAGACCCTTGATTGTTAAGATTCTAGGTTAAAATACATTTGTGAAATTGTTTATGAGCAATGATAAGTAAAAAAGATTCAAACGTGACAAAACACAATCGTTATTTAATGACTTTCAACAATTAAAATTACCTACATCCCGACCTAAAGTTTGCCAACTCCTAATATTTTTATTTATTTTTTTATTTTTAACTTGTATAAATTAAAACCTCTTAAATTTCAACCTATAAGATTTTAAAAGTTAAAAATAATTACCTGTGGTTGAACTCTTATAAAAAGCTTTTTATCAATTGTAGTAGCCACTTGTTGCCATTGTACAACCATATCTGTTGCACCTTGTTCCAATGTTTTTGGAACATTAAAAACTGTCACTATATTTGAAACACGTACTAATTTAATTTTCCACGATATAATAACACAAAAACTTGCACCTCCACCACCTCTAATTGCCCAAAACAAATCCTCACCCATGCTTTGACGATTAAGGATTCTACCATTTGCATCAACAACTTGTGCATCGATTATATTATCAATTGATAAACCATGCTGTCTAAGCATGTTCCCATAACCACCCCCACTAAAATGTCCTCCAACACCAAGAGTCAAGCATACCCCTGCAGGAAAGGCATGTACCTTACTTTTTTGGGCAATTTTATAGTAAAGTTCACCTAGAGTAGCTCCGGCCTGAATGGAAGCAACCTCATTAGGGATATCGATATCGATAGCTCGAAGATTGAACATATCTAGGATAACGAAAGGATCTTTTGCGACATACGAAAGACCTTCAAAATCATGCCCTCCACTTCTGATTCTAATTTGTACGTTATTGACTTTTGCACATAAAACAGTTGCTTGGACGTGTGACACGTCCAAGGCTGTGATTATGGCTAGAGGTTTCATGGTTGTGGAAGTGTTAAATCTACTATCTCTTATGTAATTTTGAAGAATTGTCGAAAAAGATGCATTTGATGGAGTGTACGTGGAATTAGTAATCGGGTGTGGCGAGGTTGAGCGTGAAGGAAGACATTGAAGGAAATTGGTAATCGATGCATTTGCATCAATAACAAAAAATAAGAAAAATAATGAAAATAAAATTGTTTTTGAGACGTTCATTTTTTGCTTTGATTATTAATTTGGGTGTTTTTAAAAAGTTTTATTTGAGACGTGTTTATTTATAGAAATTTTGATAAGGAAGATAGGAAGATAATACTCAATAGGGACGAAACTTATGACATCTTTGGATGGATTAGTCAAATGGGACTGCTAAATAAATGTAGCGTGTTTGAAATGTCACATAGGGAATGCATGGCCGGGGACGGGTCTTAGTAAGATTATGCGCACAGTCCAATTACCGCACTAATACATCATCATTGCCACAAATATATATATATATATATATATAAATATATATATATAAATATAAATATATATATATATATATATATATATATATATATATATATATATATATATGGGATCAAATAAGAAGGATTTTAAAATGAGAAGGGTGAGAAGGATTTTTGTTTGATTTTATTTGGTTACTAAATATTTACACTTAATCCAAATGAGTCCAGTTTAATAAATAAAAAAATTATGTGTAATTAAGTTCAATTCAATATTATTAACCTTTTTAATTTTTAAAAGGTGAAGTATCTCGAGTAAGTTGCGAGCATATATGATTTTAAAACACTCCTATATGACAAGAATAATAACACATGCACTAAAATTAATAATGCTATATACAAGAAAGCTTTTCATAAACTAACATATCATTTAATTTGCACTTTATTTTGAGTTTGTTTCCTATTTTTAGCTTCGTTTGTTTGTTTAGTTATATAACATGTTTGTAACATTCCTATTGTAACATAACACATTAAATTAATAATTATATTAATAGCGATAAAATCCACGGTAGTTTGTTTATATGAAATTATATACAAATACAAGTTTCAAATAAAAATACAATTTTATACTATCGTTATCAAATTAAAATAATATTTCCATTCAAATAAATCTAATGATTGATATAAACTATTTATAACCACATAATGAATGAATGCAAGATTTTATATATATATATATATATATATATATATATATATATATATATATATATATATATATATATATATATATATATATATATTCAAGTTTCAGTGAGATTTAAATTTATATGAAAATCGTTACAATCAATCAGCCTGATAAAAATGTAACACATTTTTACATAAAATGTGTTATTTTTAGACAAAAAATATTACTTTTGTTTTAAGAAAAATTTGGTACCATTTAGCAAAAACGTGTTACTTTCAGAAAAAAAAATTTCGAAGAAACAAATATAATACAAAGCAACACGTTTTTTCCGAAAAGTAACACCTTTTTATGTTAAAAGTAACACCTTTTTGTGATTTTTTCAGAATTTTTTTGTTAAAGTAAAACTTTTTTTCCTAATAGTAACACCTTTATAGTAAAAAAGTAATATTTTTTTGTCAGACAGATTTATTCTCATGGTTCTCACATAAGAGTGGTTCTCAAGTAATTAAAACATAATTAAGGTAATTAATCACTTCTAGTTAGTGTAAGTTAGAAGAGGACCCATCACATATTCATGATTTAGTTTGTATGGGAATTAATAGTACATTGTACTTTTGAAAGTATTAGCTTGACGTATAAAGAGTTGGCAGTGCAAAGTTTCAGTCCTAAGATTAATATACGTAGCATCGGAGACCCTGAATTTCATGAAAGAGAAAAGCCATGCAACAGAAGCTGCTGCCCCTGCTGCACGACCTGGGTGACTCGAGCAGAGGGTCGAGCGAAGCCCTCCGGATGCTTCACGTGATTTGCTGACTGCCATCTGTTAGCTTATCTTGCTGCCCCATTTCCCACTATGTACCACTATAAATACACTAGTCTTAAGTCCTTTAATACTTGCACCAAAGTCTCATATATTAACAGCAATCTTCTTGCTTGTGTATACTCCCTAATTAGCTCCTCTCTTTCCACACCAATACATTAATGTAATTCCTTCAAATTTTGTATTTCTCATTTAAACGCATTAATATTAATTCTGGACAAGATGGTGGATGTAACCCAAGATTGGTGAATTACCTTAAAATCTTTGTCGCTATTATTTTGTATTCATTTATTATTGTCATTCATCATATACATACATATTTGATTCCTATACTTGACACAACATAAACTCTCACTTAAACTTCATACTTTGATCCATGAATGAGGCGTATTACCTCTCCTTTCTTTTATATATATATATATATATATATATATATATATATATATATATATATATATATATATATATATATATATATATATATATATATATATATATATATATATATATATATATATATATATATATATATATATATATATATATATATATATATATGTTATGGGGTCAAATAAATAAACCCGTAATTTATTTAGTCAAACCTTAACCACCCCGCTCGGTTCAATAACTTCTTAAAATAACTACCCACTACTCATCATAACCTACCACTCACCCATCATACCCATGATTCCCACATTAATTCACCATTCAACCTCCATTCTACCATTATAAATACATGTCGCGTACATCATTTGCACCGGACTAAGCTTTTATATTGCTATCGTTACACCACAATAAATATTCACCCTCCTACGTACAATCTATATTGAACCAAATATTCCTTCAATTGATCTGAACTCATCCTACAATCCGTTAATCTTGTATTCATTCATTATCATATATTCATTACTTTCTGTCTCTCGATCTGACTTGAGCGTCGGAGGGGTTTTCCGGGAAATAACCCCTCGGACAAGGCTAACGTTGTATTGCAGGATTTGAGGTCTCATCAGCGGAAGGATCATAAACATTTTCAGCATATTGATGGTTGCACCCGATTACACCTATCTCCAGGTATTTTAAGTGTTTTTTGCACTTCCTCGTTTCATGACCGAAACAGTTTGGCGCCGTCTGTGGGGACTGAACGAAAAGTCATGGCTTCCAAAAGAAATCCAACACAAACCGCTACCGTGCATAGCACAGATACAGACACTTCAGCGGGTCACGCTAACAATCAAGCCGTGACTCGCCGTGATCTGGACATGCTAGCACGAAACCTCACTGCCGCCTTTTCCGAACAACTCCGCAGATACCCAATTTTATGACGTATAACTATCTCATCATTTTTAATTTTTTTTTTGGTGGGTATAAGTTAAGAACTGTAATGGAGTAATGTTTGGGAGTATTTGCTATATCTTTTGCTGGTTGGATTTATAAAAAAAAAAAAAAAAACGTCCAAGTTAATATTTGGATCGTCCTTTGAAATCTTCTTGCATCACAAGCTAACGAAGTGAAATAACCGTCTTGGGGTATTATTGCATTTTTAATATACATTAAAACTTTATTAAAGTTCAGCTATTATTCTTTATATTCATAATAACATTATTAGGGCTGAAAGTTATTAGATCAGGATTCATATTCAACTCAATCAATTGAGTTAACAATCCAATAGAGAAGAAGCTTAATCCAACTTCTTTTATACTGAGAATTGGATGCAATTATTAATTCCTATCAGTAATTAATTCCCAAATTCAGCAATTATATTTTGTATATCACCAAATTCATTCGGCTATCACCACTCAACAAACCAAATCATCAGATTTCCTTTCAGCTTACGGACCCGGTCCGGTCTTGCCTAAACCCGGTCGGGTCTGCTTTCTGGAAACTCTCAACATACGGACCCGGTCCGGTCTTCGAGTATCCCGGTCCGGTCCTGCTTTAATAACCGTTTTTCCGCACGGTTTTTATTTTATGATGAGGAATGTAACAAGCAAAAAAAGAAAACATTTTTTTTTTCTCTGTTTCCAGATACTATTAACTCTTCACTTTTGGGAGAAAAACTTGATCGAGAATATTTGGGCCAAATCATTTCAAGTGTTTGTCATTATTCAAGGACATGAAGTTGGATCTTATTGCTCTTATTCATCAATGTATACCGTTTCAATGTTGAGTTTAGTTTGATGCACCTTCTAAAGGGTTATTAGATCCGTAGAACGTTTCCAAATCGACTTCAATCGACTAAAAATTTCAGTCCTAATGTTGAAGTTCGGTTTGATGCACATTCTAAAGGATTAGATGACCCATAGAACGTTTCCCAACTAGCTTAAACTAAGTGGTTTCGGTCTAAAGGACCATCATCTTATCTTTACTGTGCCGTATGTGAATATTTCCTGAATTTTTCTCGGCACCCATTATTTTTGGGGATTCGGAAATTATTTGTTAATGATGAAGATTTGATTTGAAGATCATTTTGCTATGAGGAAAAGAAGGTTCCCACTCGTGTGTGACCGTCTAATTATGTGATATATTATATCCAGCTCTTTAATTTCACCATTTTTTGTCAACTCCAGCTATGTGACCGTCTAATTAATAAGCTATATATCATAAGCGATTCGGATGCGATGAGTCATTCTGTACCATCGAATAGCCGAATTCTCTTGTCTAAGGTTATTATACAAGTTTTTTCTTTTGCCGTATCATCAATTTGTCCGAAATATTAAAAACTCGGACCCCCCCCCCCCCCCCCCCCCCCAAGGACCTCCAATAATTTCGCAAAATTGTCTAAGTATTGAAAGTAGCCGAGTTATGCTACATCCGAATCATCGAAGACCCGGTTGAGTAATTGTCATGACGTATTATCATAAAGTCGGACCCAAATTTGGTTTGATGCACCTTCTAAAGGGTTATTAGATCCATAGAACGTTTCCAAACCAACTTCAACTGACTAAAAAATTCAGTCTCATTGTTGAAGTTCGGTTTGATGCACTATCTAAAGGATTAGATGACCCGTAGAACGTTTCCGAACTAGCTTTAGCTACGTGATTTCAATCTGAAAAAATTACTCCAAATATTGCCCAATTCAATGTATTGGCTGAATCCGAATATGATCCAACGGTGGTTCAATCTGAGGTGACTCGATGCATGGAGAAAAATCATCATCCTCGCCTTCTAATGAAATGCTACATAAAGGATGCAAATCTTTGATTAGTATTGCCAAGTGAAGAATATATTATATTAATCTGATGATGATCATATGGTTATTTTTACTTTTATTCATCAACGTATATCGGGTGTTCCGTATTTGTTGTATTCATGGGTCGATATGGAAAGTGATCAAGTATGATATTGACACCTATTAAAAGAATTATTTATTATTTATGCGTGGAAATTCAATACTTCACCATTATTGTTCTTAATATATTGGGTTTTACTTATATGTGGTTTTCAATGATGAG
>NC_080057.1:20460961-20465961 GCF_026212465.1 Amaranthus tricolor | reverse complement strand
ACTTGAACAAATGTTTGTAATACGATAATAAGTTGCTTACAAAAACACAAAAAGACTCGTAAAAGGTTCAATTTTGACAATCAAAGAGAATTTGTTTAAGACCTATTAAGGATTCATCAAGGACCCTAGACCCGTCAGATCCGGAGGGTTTGGGTCTGAGTCTGAAAATTTTGGGCCCTTAGGGTTTGAATCTGGGTCTGGATCTATAAAAAATAAAAGGGTCCGGGTCCGGCTCTGGCCAAACCCGCCCCATGACCATTCCTACTTAGAGATAATGAGACTCACAATTTGCTTTAAAATGTGTACAAAATGTAAAAGTTGACAAATAAAAAGAAATGCAGAGAGTAATCAAAATAATTATAAAAGAGATAGATTGAGAGTAAACTAAAAAATGAATAAAAAAGGAGGATGATATCCCTAATTTGGAGAAAAATTTTCCACCACCCTCCCCTAAGGTAAATTTATACCCCAAAATTGAAAAAGTAATTTTTATTCTATCTATTTTCATTATTTTCTAACCAATTTCTCTACCTCTTTAACAATCTTTTCTAACCAATTTCTCTACCTCTTTGCATTTGTTATAATAATATAATTGACAAAGCAAAGAAATAATTTATTAAACAATTATATTAAAACATATATGTGAAAAATAGACAAAAAAATTACCATCAATGAATAAAATTTTATCAAATTGATTATCATTAAGAAATATTATATTGATGAAATCACCCAAGTAAGTCAAGAAATGTCTGCTAATAGTTTTTATTAAATTTTAATTACAACAATTTTAACATGCAATAGAATACTTTGTTTATTAAAAAAATTACTCTTTTCTCTATGATTCCATTATTGAAAGACCTTAGATTTTCCATCAATATATTATATTAGATTTATCATGTGTGATTAAAATATTTTTAAAAGAATAATAAAATATATAAATTGAATATAAAATATAATATCAATTTTTTTTCTTAAATATCAAGACAATCATAAAAAATTTCCTTGTCAATAATAGAAAAAAGGCGAAAAAAATTTTAATGAGTGACACGTGTCATAAATCATTTCTTCACTATTATTTATTGATCCTATTATTTTAATTTTACTTATAATTTTTATAGTAGGCTGATGGAATATTTACTACTTAATGAAAATACATTATAGTTTTATATTGTGTATATATTATCCTATTTTAAGATAATGACAGCTTTAACTGACACTTTTAAACGTCATTAATTGACAACTGCGAGTGTCACCGTTGTTATGACAGTTGAAGGTGTCATATTTTCTGTAACATTCGGGAATTTCAAAAAAATAAAATCATATTAGACTTTAAACCAATTAAAAAATCTACCATGAATTAAGTGAGTTAAGTAGGTTTTAATGATATATATATATATATATATATATATATATATATATATATATATATATATATATATATATATATATATATATATATATATATATATATATATATATATATATATATATATATATATATATACATACATACATACATACATACATACATACATACATACATACATACATACATACATACATACATATATATATATATATATATATATATATATATATATATATATATATATATATATATATATATATATATATATATATTAAATACCCAACCCCTTCGTACCTAGTAACTCAAATCCTCAACATTTCTTCTCTCTCTTCTCACTCATTCTAATTACCCACTAAACCCTTCCCTTCTTCCCCATACATACAACCCAAAATTACACTCATCTTCCTCATTCAATCCATTGATTGTCGAGTAAACTAAGTCTCATGGATGCCCTACTCTTCTTGTTGATTGTTGGTGTAAACAAACTAAGGTTTGAATCTCTCAATTTCTATGTGTAATTTTATTCTATTCTTCTTTAATATTCTGATTTTCTTCTAAAGATTCGAACCCTAACCATCTTTGATTGGAATTTCATGTAATATCAACATCCTTGTAGGATTTTATTCCATTGAAGTAGAAATTAGCAAGATAGCAATTGAACCCTTTCCTTTCCTAAGTTTTTGTCCAGCCGAAATGGGAAAAAATAAGTGAAATTTGGTCTTGTTGGTTTAAGCATCGAAAATTCAAGACAAACAAAAGACAAACATCAATTTTTGAAGCCTGTTTTGTTTTGTTCCTTGCTGATCATCAAAACAGAAGGTAAACCCTTCTTGATTTCTTTTTTCTTCTTTCTCAATGTTTATGTTTTATTCATATGAGGTTGATTTCATTGACATACTTTCATTTGCATATTCCTTTACCATATATTAAGCCCTAAATTTTTAGGAATCTTGAAATTTATATAAATTAATTAAATGAGTCTTGTTGATTGAGATTAGTAGCTGGCTATGTAATATTGAGTTGTTGAATTACTGTTAGAAATTAGAAGTTGTGGCAAGTAATGATAATGGCGAATAATTGAATAAATTGATGCTCTTGGATGAAACACTAAATACTTGTAAACTTGAGGATTGTAGAGAAAATACTTATTCTTGTGTCTATAATATGTAAAACTGGACAACTTAGGATATAATGAGAAGACGATGATTGTTGGAATGAATTCGTAGAATTTTGATGGTTTATACGTGGTGGTAAGGATTGAGATTTGAATGTTGTTATTAATAAATATGGTCTAAGTGGTGATATGAACCTAATTGTGGAATTGTAATTGTAGTAAAAGCTAATTCTCACAACTAAATTTGAGTACTTTAGTGATCTTGGATGTGTAGTAGTCTATTGAATATTTTAATGGACTAAAATGGTTATATTTGTTAGTTAGATGTATAAAGAAGATAATAAGTATTGAGAATCCTCTAGGAGATAATAAACAACCTTAGATTCTTTTAATTGCTAAGAAATGACCTCATGGCATGAGTTGTTGGAGTATTAATAATAAAGTCTTAGTTAAGATGTGGTGGCTAGGAGGAGATGCAATGAGTTAAATAAACCTAGATTGTAGTATCGAACGCTTTGTTGTGATGTTATGGTTGTTATGCTCCAGGGGACGACGTCATCGAGGAACCTTTTTAGCGATCGTGGAGAAACGGACTTAGCTCCTTGAAGCATCTTTGATGAGTAGTAGCAGTCCCTTAAAAAGGGGTCTGGCCAGACTATAGTTTTTGAAAATGTTCTATTAAATTTTGTGAAATTTATATTGTTGAGATAAATTTGTTTATGAATGATTATGCTGATAGTGATATGGTCAATGGATCGGGCTTACGAGCTGGTCATTGACGGCATGGTGAGACATTGTCTCCTATTCCCCTGTTTTGAGGTGAATTGTCATTCAAATATTGACTAGCCTCAACCGAGAGTGACATAGCCTTAGAGCTATGGATGTTCCTCTCAACTAGACTCCTTGTGCGCATATAGATCTAGGAAACTGATGTTGCTTTTTAAACTTTGTTTTGAATTACTGTGTTTTATTGTTTTGGATTGTTACTTCTCATTCAGTTTAATCTGATCCTCTATTGTTTTCAAATTTTAGTTTGATTACAGATCAGAACCGGCCGGGAACGATGGGTTAGCGATGTTGATTAGAGTGCCAAGGATGTCATATTAAGCTGAGCATGGGGAAATTTTGTATTTTTGTATTAGGTTTTTGGCTAATTGTATATTAGACTTGGTTGTGTTGGTTATATTGAACTTAAAGTGATCTGTTTGTTTACCTTGTGTTTAGATTAGACGTTTTGTTTGAGAATTAGCTGAGTTAGTTACGTTAAAGAGCCGGTGACCCCCTTTGCTCAAGTTTTGGAAATGTGATTTAAGTTTCTTGGGAAATGAACCTCGTGATGACCCTGTTTACTCAGTCAATGGTAAGTCGGGTTGTTACATTTTCATTTATGACAAGCCAACTTGTAACACTTTTTCCAAGTGCCACTAAATATATTGGTTACATGTGTGCCAAGTGATATGATATTGATACAATAATCGTCATAGTTAACACTATTTGTTTTATAGTGTTACGACCTTTTTGTAAATTATGATATAAGAATTTTCTTAAAAAAATTCTCGTTAGAGTATATAACATATCTTGGGCCCTCAATCATAAGCTTAAGTTTTTGGTTGAGTTTGATTTTTGACGTGGTATCAGAAGCCAAAATGACAAGAGGTCACGAGTTCGAATCTCAACCACCCCTCATTTAAAGTGGAATATTCAACGCCTATGCGCATCCACAATTCTAGCCCAATGGGCTCTTGCGTGAGGGGGCGTATTAGAGTATATAACATATCCTGGAGTCTTAACTATCGATTTAAGCTTTTGGTTGAGTTAGTTCCTTGATATGGTATCAGAAGCCAAAATGACAAGAGGTTTTGGGTTTGAATCTCAACCACCCCTCATTTAAAGTGGAATATTCGACGCCTATGCGCATCTACACTTTTAGCCCAATGGGCTCTCGTGTGAGAGGGCGTGTTAGAGTATATAACATATCCTAGGGCCTTAATCATAATGGTGTTTCTGCCCAAAATATGTTATATACTCTAACAATTCTAACAAAGGTGAAAGCCAAGAGCTTGGAGTGAATGAGTGGAAAATGAGAAATCAAGGATTTATATTTAATAATTAGTATTTAAAAATGTCATATGTAATATTATAGTCGTTCTTTAATGTTATTCACGTTTAGAATATTCTACTTTAAGGAAAGATAAATTTGATTAAAGTTTTTGAAAAACATATAGAAGATAACATATATACCCATGTGAGATCTCTTTATATTCGTCTTGATGTATACTTTTTTATTAAATATTTTTTCTAATTTTTTATAATGCGTATATAGAGAAATCAACTATTAAGACTCAAAATTTACTTTAAAAACAATGGAAAAAATAAATGAGAAGAACAAAAGAGAACGGATTTATTTTTTGTGTGTCAATCGTCAATAAATAAATAAATAAGCATAATATCTTATTTGTTTCAATAAACATCTAAATTGGTTTCATTTATTTTTTGTGTCAATCAATAAGGAAATAT
>NC_080057.1:20415961-20450961 GCF_026212465.1 Amaranthus tricolor | reverse complement strand
ATATTTTGACTTAATTGACTCTAACTATTTTTGAGAGAAAATAATAATATAAAGATTATCATAAGTTCATATTATTTGAATATTCTATAATAAAAAAAAGAATAAATTAAATAATCAATATGACAATCTGAATCAATATAAGAAAATCAATCATCAACTCAAAAAAGTGTATGAAATCCAGTGGCCTTTACGATCTTAAAAGCAACGACAGATTCTTCACCTGGAACAATAAACAAATAGGTCCCTCTCGGGTAAGGAGCAAGATAGATAGAGCCTTGGGGAATCAGTATTGGGAGGAGGTTTACCCTAATGTGGAGGTTACCTTCCATTTGGAAGAAGAGTATGACCACACCCCCATGCTTGTTTGCTTTTTCAACCCTATCAATGCAAAAAAAAAAAAAAAAAAAAAAAAAAAAAAAAAAAAAACTGTTTAAATTCTATAACCACTAGGGGAAGCAAGCAGATTTCCTGGATACAGTCAACAGCATTTGGAAAACAAAGATGAATGGGCATATAAACTTTCAGATTCTCAAGAAAATGCAATCGCTGAAAAAAGAACTGAAAAGCAAATGCATGAGCAACCATATTAAGGAAAATCTCAAACAGGCAGAACAACACCTCAACGATATGCAAACTCTGATGCACTTCGATCCTAGCAACCTATTGTTTGCTAAGCATGCTTGGCCGTAGGAAGCTTAAGAATTAAAGCTGATTTCGCCCTTTATATTAGGCAATGAGCCAAGTTGAATTGGCTCAAGTATGGAGACGACAATACCAAAATGTTCCATAACAGTATCAAACAGAGAAGAAACTCCAATACCATCCGATCGCTGCAAATTCATGGCATTAGAACCATAGACTAGAGTAAAATCCACCAAGACTTCCTACAGCACTACACAGATATTCTTGGTGGTAAACTTGAAAACCGGGAAAGGATCAACATGAATATCATCAATGAAGGGCCCTCCCTAAATGATCACCACAGAAAGCTCCTTAACCTCAACTTCACTCGTGAAGAAATTAAGGATATTAGGTGCAGTATCCCTGATGACAAAGCTCTTGGCCTCGATGAGTACAACAGTGCCTTTTACAAAGCGGTGTGGAATATAGTTGGGAATGACATTATGGATGGGATCTAAGGGTTTTTTGTTACTAGCATTCTCTTGAAGGATTGGAACGTAACCGCTATCACTCTTATCCCCAATATTACATGCCCAAATGACCCCGGTGATTTCAGACCTATCTCTTGCTGTCATGTTAATTACAAATATATCTCAAAACTTTTATGTAATAGACTGAAATTAGTTTTGAATGACATTGTCTGTAGTTCGCAGGGTGCTTTTCTTGAGTATCCTTCATAATATCCTCTTATGCCAAGACATTGTGAAACATTATGAATGAAAGAACTGCCCCTGGCAACTGTCTACTAAAAGTTGATCTTCGCAAAGCCAATGACATGATGGACTGGGACTTCATTAAAGACATGTTGACCGCTCTTAAATTTCCAGATACCTTTGTTAGCAGAATCTAAATTTGCATGTCGACCGCTCAGTTTGTCCTTATGCTGAATGGCCAACCATCAGAGCCATTCCACTCTAAACGACGGATTCGGCAAGGAGACCCAATTTTCCCCCTACTCTTTGTCATAGGGATGGAGTACCTTTCGAGATTATTGAAAGCGTCAAGTAGGTCAAGCAACTTTATCTATCACCCTAGATGTAAGAAAATGGGTCTGAACCACCTAATCTTCGCTGACTACTTAATGCTAATATGCAAAGGAGATCTGGCCTCTATTCATATCCTCACAGAAAGCATAAAATCCTTCTCAAAGGCCTCTGGCCTCTCTGCTAACCCTAACAAATCTATAATCTTCCTTGCAGGTATGAGCACCAACCAAAAGCAGGAACTCTCTGAACAACTCCAGTTCCCTCTAGGAAAACTCCCAATAAAGTACCTTGGAGTCCACCCTGACTTCAAAACGTATTAGTGTTGCGGATTGTGACATTCTTATTGATAGGATGACCAACAAAATTAGAACTTGGCATGCCAAACACATAAGTTATGCAGCTAGGCTCTAATTGGTGATCGCGGTCCTCATGTGTATCTCTAGTTGGTGCCAGATGTTCATTCTCCCCAAGAAAGTTCTAAAGGAGATTAATAATGTTTGTCGCGCCTACCTCTGGCATGGTGATGCAAGCACCACCACCCCTGGGAATGTTAGATGGACCCACGTCTGTACCCAAAAAAAATCTGGGGGTATTGGAGTCCGAAACCTTGAGATCTGGAACGTAGCTGCGGTTGGAAAAATTGCATGGTAAATCAACATGAAGCAAGATTCACTCTGGGTCAAATGGACACATGAGGTGTATATGAAAGGGGGCCAATGGAAGCTCTTCAACCCTCCTATAACATCAAGTTGGGCCTTCAAGAAAATTTGTCATGTGAAGGAAAAACTATGGGACTGGATGGAGCATAATAGACAATCCATACACGAGGTATACCAAAAACTACAGACACCGCAAGAAAGGGTAAATTGGGAGAAGTTGGTCTGGTCAAGGATTGCCCCTCCCAAAACATGATTCATTCTATGGCTCGCTTTCCTCAACAAACTTAAGACTAAAGACTGGCTCTTTAGAATAGGTGTTACTCCTAATGGCTTTTGCGCTCTCTGCGACACAAAGAGTGAATCGATCACAAATCTTTTTTTTGCGTGCAGGTTCAGCCAGAAATGTGTTGAAGCCACTATGAACTGGCTTGACTCAAAAACCAAAATAACTTCACTTGGAAAATTAGCTTCAAAAAAATGAAGGATTCCCAGGTCAAGAAATCTAGTTGTTTGCATTGCACTAAGCTGCTTAGTGTATTAAATATAGAACTCCCGCAATGAAGGCATATGGAAGGCAAAAATTAAGACCATCGAGCAGGTTCTATAGATCACCAAAGCAGAAGTGAAGGCTCGCTCATCACTCATCTGTACCAAACACGTAGATAAAGATGCTAGATGGATGTATAGGACCATTAACGATGTAAAGCTGTCACTTTTGGCTTACTACTTTGGTTTCCTTTTTTTTTGACGCCTTCGCCCAACTTTCTATGCTCATGAAGAATACGGTTTGGAAACCCTTCCTAAAAGAGGTGCCTCACTAGCAATCTGATGCAAGTAATGGAAGGTTAGTGGTGTCCGCCTAGTTATCCTGTATATGTTTTTGTCTATTTTATGGGAAATTTTCTTTTTACAAAAATAATAATAATAATAATAATAATAATAATAATAATAATAATAATAATAATAATAATAATAATAATAATAATAATAAAAGAAGTTGAGATATGTATTTTATTTTTAAAAGTTAATCAATAATTGAAAATCGAAAATATGAACAATACTTATTGTATTGACTAACTTAATATCAATATGTAGATAAATATAATTATAATTTTGATATGTAAAATTTTTAGTCTAATTGCAACTTATGTTATTTTAGCATATTAAAATAAATATTAGCAATCAGATAATTTAATCTCAATATTAGTTAGAAGAAATTAAAAAATTAGAATAGTATCTTACACTATCTTTGATTTATAACTATAATTGAAATATAAAAATAAAACTAACATGTCGTACAAAATGTTTTTTAGAATAATTTTATATTGAGATGATGCATAGTATATTGATAATTTTATGTTGAGATTTTGATCAAGAAATATAAAATAAAATCAGTAAATGATACATAGTTTAATAAAAAAAAATAATTACCTAGAATAATCCAACCTTTTCATGATTATGCTACAATAATTTCACCTGTTGATTTACTATGAATAATCCCAACTTTAAGGGGTATTTTCCTAGAGTAAACATGATTAAACCGATGATATGCTATACTAGGTAATTCACCAAAAAAGTTAACCGAATATTAATGTAAAATTAGAGAAAAAATTTTATATTTACATAAAAGTTCCGAACAATAAAAAAAATCAAAATTTTTTTCAACATTTTTAAATTTTTTTTGACATAATTGACTCTAACTATTTTTGAGAGAAAATAATAATATAAAGATAATCATAAGTTCATATTATTTGAATATTCTATAATAAAAAAATAATAAATTAAGTAATTAAAATGACAATCTGAATCAATATAAGGAAATCAATTATCAACTCAAAAAATAAAAAATTAATCATTAATTAATAATTTCTGTTTGAATTTATGATTGATTTGATATAATAATAATAATAATAATAATAATAATAATAATAATAATAATAATAAAAAGGAAGTTGAGATATGTATTTTATTTTTAAAAGTTAATTAATAATTAAAAACCGAAAATATGAACAATACTTATTGTATTGACTAACTTAATATCAATATGCAAATACATATAATTATGAGTTTGATATCTAAAATTTTTAGTCTAATTGCGACTTATAGATAATTTAATTTCAATATTAGTTAGAAGAAATTTAAAAAATTAGATTAGTATCTTACACTATCTTTAATTTATAACTATAATTGAAATATATAAAAATAAAACTAAAATGTCAATTAAAATGTTTTAGTCGATTAAAATCTTGGAAAATTTCAAGTGTCATATCAATTAAACTAATCTTACACATGTACTTAAATAAAAATTAATGATTGAAAACTAAAGCTTTGTGCATGAATCATAACATCTATTAAAAAAAAGCTCTGAAAAGTCAAGTGTTAAATTTTTAGAGCACTTGCCATGTGTAATTTTTCTATTGAATTATTTAAACTAACTAAATAAAATAGTTGACTAGTTACATCAATTAAAGATTTGACAATTAATCAATATTTAACTCGTTAAATTTACTGATTTAGTTATAGAAATTATTTCAACTAATCAAATACTCTAATCTATAAATTGACTTTGAGAATAGAAACAACAAAATTAAGAATCATTTAGCTGATATTAACAAATTTAAAATTATAAATTAGGAAACAAAATATTAACCATATATCTTTTAATAAATTATTGTTAGTGAAATTTAAAAACAAAATAAAGTAAGAAATATTTAGATGATATTAAATAATTTATTAAGATTTAGACTGATTCAGTTATAGAAATTATTTCAACTAATCATTATACAATTTAATACAAAACAAAAAAAAAATCATACATGTCATTCTTTTGGAGCCACGCTAGACGAAAGAATTTTTTTTGTTGATGTTGGCTTAAGTGGCAAATAAAATTAATCAACATGTTATTTATTTTACTCATCTACAAATTATTTAAATTTATTACACATATAAAATTGTCATATCACCCTATTTTAACAATTATTATTTATTACTTCATCTTTAGTATATAATAAATTTTATTATTACATATTTCTAAAAATTATATTTAATTATATCTTTATACTAAGAATTCCGTGCATTGCGTATTGTCAAATAAGACATTTGAATATTAGTTTTAGCAGATTTACAAATTATTTAAAACCGTTATAAATTCTACAAACATAATGAATTTAACTATACTGCTCCATCTCAGTCTTTAATTTTATTGCTCGGTTCACCATAAGTGTCTGATTTTTATATTTAAAAAGCTACAATATTACATTTGTTTGAGTTTCAATTTTACGTTTGTTTGAGCTTGGCAAGATTTCCATCCATCAACTCAATTTTTTTTATTTATGCAAAGATAGAGAATGCATAATATATTTCCTGCTATTAGTTTTAGTTGTCGAATTACATAGTAATCACTATTTTTTTGGTAAAAGAAATTTAATAAAAATACAAAGCAATGAATCCTTTGTACAAACATGGCTTTTAACAGCCTAACAATAAAAGTATAAAACACCGCAAGCCAAACTTTATTTCTACTATTGATCTTCTTGGAATCATGCTATCTTTAAACTTCACTTCCCCTTTTGCACATTGAACAAGCTTTGTTTTTGCTAAAATAGGGTTAGAAAAGATCATAGGAGATAACTCAATCACAAATCTAAAAAAGAGGTTCACCGTTAAAATCGTCAATGTCATACCTCTTATTGAGATTTGAAAAAGATTGATAGACTATTTATATCAGCAATGTGTATTTTTTTTTCATGGGAGCTCATTTGCTAAGAACTCTACAATTAAGCGTGCTTGGTGGAGAGTAATTTTTGAATGGTGACCTCCTAGGACGTTTTCCTTAGTGCGCACGAGTGAGGCCAAAGTGCGCTGGAAAGATTTGTGTTGGTCTGTGGGTCCAGTCTACAGTTTTCATAAGTAGTCACCGGCGGTCCGAAGGACTGGGGTTTTACGGTCAAATGAAATGATTTGTAAAAATAGAGTTAGAAAGATAGAAATTATTATTTTGGTGTTCATTGAAAAATATTTTCAGAACTAGTGTTCTTGTAAATAATAAAATTTACATGTTTATATTTTTTTAGTTTGGTGACTTTAGGCCTTTAGCTTTTGTTTTTTTAGAAGTACAAAAATCATAATCTTTACAACTACGTAATATACCTATATTTTAATTTATTTACATTCTTAAAAAATTATAATCAAGTGAACAATAGATGAATTCCGCATTGTTTTTCTAAATTCAAGCTATTCTGTAAAACTATAAAATAGGAGAAAAATAAATTGTATAATTTGTATGAGATATAAAAACGAAGATGTAATCAAAGCAAAAAAGAGAATCAAGTTCTTGAATTAATTTGGAGCATATGATGCATTTTGCAGGAGAGGTGTTGAAATTAATGCAAGTCCCATATCATAAACCAAAGTAAATAATACAATAAAACTTTAGTTATATAAATTATTGTTTTAATTTTTTTCATCATATCCCTTGTTTTAATCAAATATTTATTTGGTTTTAATCATCAACAAGATTTGTAATTCGTTTACACACTTGTGAGTTATTAATAAAATAGATAGTAATAAAATTTACTTCAAGATAAATCAAACAAGATCTTATTAATCATTTTTTTAACTTATAAGTTGAGAATTAAACTAATAGTTGTTTAAGAATAGTGCAAATAAAAACAAATGTAATATTTTGATCAAAATATAAAGGACTATCAAAATCAAAATCAATACTATAGAAAATAACGAGACTCCTTTTGCTTCTATTGATAATTAGAATATTTATACAAGTAATTACACTAGGGTTTCCACCTTTACAAATAATAGTTATGGAAACATAATATTTTTTAAATATAAAATATTCTCACAATATTTTCTTAATATATTTTTCTAATAAATACTACTTATGCCCGTCAAATTTACCACATAGACATTTGATGAGAAAACCAAAAAAATGAATAAATTAGTATGTTATAGGAAAATCAAAAAAATGTTTAGATGAGGATGATATAAGTTAAAAGTGAAGATAAAAATGAAATACTAAGTAATGACCACATATAGAAATATTGTAAATTTTATAAAAATACTAACAGCTCATTTGGTAGGTAGTAATAAACGGTGGTAATGGGAATAAAAATTTAGTGTAATTTTAGTTGAAAAATCTCTTGACTACCTTGATGGTCATGCTTGTCCAACTTCAATCATCTCATTTTTTTTTATAAAATTCATTCCAATGCATTACTATTGGGAGATGTGGTATTAGATGGTAATGAAAATTTATAAACAAAAAAACTTTTTGATTAAAATTTCATTACCATGGAAAGGATATAAAACATTTAATAAAATTTTATATTATAAATTATTTTTATTACCACTATTTAATATCACGTGGCAGTAAATTAAAAAACGGATGTGGCGGCCCACGAGAGGAATTGGGCCCACGAGAGATGTACTCCAAAAATCAATAATATGAGGAGGGAGATGATTGAAATAGGTTTCATTTTCCGAATTTTGTATTTTTGTGACATAATTGTGTGGTACACGTAGCATTGTTTCAGTCGCCAAACTCTTTATTTTTCTCTCTCCTCTCTGTTTTCTCTCTCCAATGATCTGTTCTTCTCTTCCATTTTCTCTCTCTTCAAAAGCCCCTTTTTGATTTACGCTGCTCCTCCGATCTCTCTTCTCTTTCTCTCTCCTCCATTTTCTCTGCTAATTCTAACAAAACCTCGAAGATTTTTATTGACGAAGCTTATTTTTTTACTTCTACGATGCTATTTTGTCGGAATTTTATGTTTTGTGTTGGTATTTTGTGAATTTATTTGTTCTTTTTTTGATTTGATTTGAACAATGTTTCATAATGTTGTATGAATATAAATCGATTGTTTGAGTTTTGAGTTTAGTTATTGTATGCTTAACTGAGTTGACGCGGGCCTGAGTCGGCTCGCATTGAAATTTGAAAGCAATGGGCTTAGAAAGCGGCAGCAGCAGCAATAACGATTTTAATGATTACAAGAAAATTAACGACGGCAGCAAAAATGTGTTGATTGGTGGTAATGAAGTTGATGAAGATAATTCTGGTCCTTATCATCTTGCCAAGTTCAAAATCTATGAAACTCGCGCGGTATAAATAGTTGACCTTTTATTTTTCTCGATTTGGTTGAATTTGCCATTTTTTGTCTTAAAATTGATGTTTTATTTAATGTGAATTCGAAATTGATTGTGGCTTTTATTTCTTTCAATGATTGGTCAATGATTAGTTTATAATGTTTTATTTGAGTTCAAAGTTGAAATTATGTATGGTGTATTTCATACTACGTTGCGCATCTGTTGATTGATTTGTTCTAGATGGTTATGATTAGTTAAAATACGATATTGCAATTTTACTTTGATTTGTATGCTAATTGAATTTTGTAGGGTTTTGCTCCTTTAACGATTGGTGGTTCTAGGGTTAGATTAGTAGGTCAATGAACTTGTTGATTTTTTATGCAAGTTATTCGATGATTTTGTCTCCAACCTTTGTATGCAAGTGTTATTTCGATTGAGAAATGCAATGAGTTGTATGTACTGAATTATATTTAATAGAAGTTGCTGTAGTTCATTGATACTTTGATCCATTATAGAAGAAATTTTTGTCATTGTTTGTTTTGTGAATCCAATTTTTGAACTTTTATTGCATTGTTCTCTTGTTAATTTGTTTTGAATGATTCATAGTGTACAAATCATTAATTGGATTGAACTAGTCCGACTAACTTCAAATAGATTGTGAACTTTTCTTTATATTTGATGTTGATCAATTTGTGAGTGGAGTAGGGGTAGTTAATTTCATTTTTTTTTTCTTTTGACTAACTTTTTGTTTGTCTTTTGGGTTGAGTAGAACTTCTATATGGTGGGAAGAGATAAGAGCAAGAAATTTTGGCGAGTTTTGAAAATTGACAGATCAGCACCTTCTGAACTTCTAGTTTTTGAAGATCCAACTGTATATAATTATCATGAGTGTTCTGCCTTGCTGAGACGGATAGATGAAGGAAATATGTATGCAGGTGGACTTAAATTTGTTACTATTTGTTATGGGATTGTGGGTGAGTAATTTATATGCTATATCTTTGAGGATGTTTGCTTTACTACAAAATATTGACTGAATGGTGTTTTGTTCTGTATTCAGGATTTATCAAATTCTTGGGGCCATATTATATGCTCCTTATAACAGAAAGGAGGAAAGTAGGGATGATTTGTGGCCATGCAATATATGCTGTGTCCAAGAGCAAAATGATACCAATTCCTCATTCTCCTATGCGATCTGATTCGAATAATTCTAAGAATGAAAACAGGTCTTATGTTCATTCTTCATGTAAACGTAAAGTGTACTCATACTTGTAAGAGATTGTATTTTAGTAGGGTATCAAATTCGTGATCTTGTCGTTTTCGCTGCTGTCATTCCTCTTTCGTCCCTGCCATTTTCTTTAGAAATTTTGTCCAGTCATCTAGGTTTTTAGGTTATATTTTTTTTTGCATATTAATGAAGTTACAAGCTCTATTTAGTCCTCATTTGGTTAATCTTTGAGGATTATTATGAAATGTGGGTTTGCCAGTTTGTAGTTTACAACTGTTATATCCTTATACAGTAGAATATGTATTATATTGTTGAACATACTATAAAGTGCTGCTATTGCATCCAATTTTTGTATATACTGCAAGTTGTCCAGAAAATTCAAAGGGCAAAGTTCATTGGTATTTGGCCTTAGGATAAGTTGTTGAATGAGACAAGCTCTATTGCCCAGGTGCTCAAGGAGAAATTGTTTCTTCTTCCTTCAAGTTCAATTTCTTTAGTCCTTTTTTATTTTTGTTGAGTAAATAATTGTCATTCTTATATTCATGTCAGACATCTAATTTTCTTTCTTTACCTTTTTCATCTCTCAATGGCAATGTATTTCCATATATATTCATCTGTTTTGCTTTTTCTTTCTTGCTGAATTCATTAGATACAAGAAGCTTCTATGCACAGTGGACATTACAAAGGACTTCTTTTTCAGCTACTCCTACCGTATTATGCATAGTCTCCAAAAGAACTTGTGTGATGAGGAGAACAAATTAGTTCCATACGAAACAATGTTTGTATGGAATGCATTCTTAACTCGGGAAATTCGAAATCTTCTGGGAAATACTCTTTGGACTGTGGCTTTGGTTCACGGTTTCTTTAAACAGGTAAGTTGATTTAGTACTTTTTGAATTATTACTATTTTATTGGCGTAATTGTTACCCAGTACTTTGGTTATAATCTGTGTTTGGTAATCAGCTAATGCAGTTTTTGGAGATTAATTATTTGTTGCAGATAGAGTGGCCACTGGCCAAGTTGTAATTCTATTCTCTGAGGCACCAACTGTTGTGGTATCTATTTTTTTCAGGTTAAAATTGTAAGGTCTGATCGTACTGTCAATTTGACTCTTATTGCAAGAAGATCACGTCATTATGCTGGAACTAGGTAGTGATCTTCATTGCAGACAATTTTGGACTTTGATAACACTTACATGAAGTTCTGTTTTCTTGTATTACAAATTACAACATCAGATGATTTAGGGGCTTCTTCTCTTTTGTTGGCAGGTTCTTGAAACGAGGTATTAATGAAAAAGGTCGAGCTGCTAATGATGTTGAGACAGAGCAAATTGTCTTCGAGGAGATCCCGAATGCAGATGTATTAGAAATCAGTTCTGTTGTGCAAATTAGGGGCTCAATTCCCCTTCTTTGGTCTCAAGAGACGTCAAGATTGAATCTAAGACCTGATATTATATGTATGTTCACTCTATTTTTGTTTTCCTATCGTCTTCTTGTCTTTCTATTCCATTTAACATATTATTTGAATATAGTGTCAAAGGATGATTCTCAATATGAAGCAACTCGGAGACACTTTCATAATCTTGTGGATAGATATGGTAATCCGATATTCATATTGAATCTGATAAAGGTGCGGCTTTAGCTTTTGTTAAATTAAAATGTTCAATATTTTTCATGGTTATTTTTATTAAATCTAATAACGAAGCAATTGTGTACCAACTTATAGACAAGGGAAAAGAAGCCTCGTGAATCTGTACTCAATGCAGAGTTTGTTAAAGCTGTTACTTCTATCAATAAGACTTTGGATAAAGAAAATCGCTTAAAGTTTCGGACTGTGGATCTCACAAGACTTTATCGCGTGTAAGTTCATTTTAATTTCTTCCTTGCGTTATTGGTATTATGAATTTTTTATTTTGTATTGGGAATGTGTGTATGACAATTGAGTGAATTTATGTGGCTATTTCAGTCAAGGTGATAAGGTGTTGACGCTGCTTTGTAAAGTGGCTGAGAGTGCATTGAACCAAACTGGATTCTTTTATTGCCAAGTGCCTCCTTTTGTAAATTCTGAAATGTCATGTGGCATTTCCTATGCTGGGAGGGAGCATGAGGATCCAAGTTCCTTGAGAAAATATTCTTCTTCGAAGACTCCAAGGTTCCAAAGTGGGGTCTTGAGGACCAATTGCATTGATTGTTTGGACCGCACAAATGCTGCCCAATATGCATATGGTTTGGTTTCCTTAGGTCATCAGTTGCATGCCATTGGAGTCAACCCTACGCCAAAAATTGATATTGATGACACTTTCTCTAAGATGTTGATGGGGCTTTATGAGGCCATGGGTGACACACTTGCGCTGCAGTATGGAGGCTCTGCAGCGCATAATAAGGTACCTTAACTCTAATATCGTTCTTGTGCTAAATGAACAAAATGTTCACGGAAAGTATTCATTTAATAGTTTTTTCTCCAATTCAGATTATTAGGTATCACTACCAATGATGAATGATCTAGAGTTGTTATAAATTTTCATGAAGCTTTTCATTGAAACGTTTCCTTATGTTAATTCTATCATGGGGAGTGTCCAGTTTATGAAAGATTTGGCCCTATTGGACCTTAACTAGTTTTTTTTTTTCCTTGTTTATGCCTTTTATTGTGATGACTTTCTCAACTTTTTGAGTGTTAGTATTACATTTGAGGGTTTAAAGGAGACGTCGACTTTGTTTATTTTGTGTGTTGCATTTTTCCAGAGAATTCTTTCATTGTCTTCCAGAGTCTAAGCTGTAGCTTGTACCAATTTTGCACTTTTAAATTATCTTGTATTTATCTTTTAAGATTTCTTTCCCTCACAATATGCCTATATTACTCCGCAAAAATCTAGATTCATGAGTGTTGTGCTGTGATGCTAAACAGATATTCTCAGATCGAAAAGGTCATTGGAAAGCTGCAACACAATCCCAAGAGTTTATCAGGACGCTACAGCGGTATTTGAACAATGCGTACATGGATCCAGAAAAGCAAGATGCTATTAATTTGTAAGATGGGACAAGGCTCATTTAGGGATTTTGTCTTTATAAGTGTTCTAATCAATTGTATTTTTCAGTGGTGTTTACTTCTCGTGTTTGGTGTCCAATTTCAGTTTCATATGGTATTAATGAGTTCAATAAAAATATTACAACCCTTTTTTTGCTAGGTTTTTAGGTCATTTTCAACCAGAAATGGGTAAGCCTGCATTATGGGAACTTGACTCAGATCAGCACTACAATATTGGGAGGCTTACATCATCGTTGTCAGATGACTTTGCCAGGTATGGAATTTTCGCACCTGAAAATAACGGTGGAAATTAACCTAATTGATAAACTTAGGAGAATTGCTAATAAGTTTGATCCTCCGACCTCCCTCATGCTCAAGAATAATGTTTACACTTTACAACCAGATTAAGCTGTCAACCATCAAAGCACAATAAATTATTGTGATATACCTAACAAGGACAAGAGTTGTATACAAAATTCTGTTTTTTTGTGTGTGGAATGGATGGTTAAACGTGCTACCCACCCACGGTTCCAATGTGGTTCCACCTTTGTAAATACTATTGACAGGGTGAATAGGCTGTATCTGTAATCTGTATGATATGCCGTCAAAATGGACAACTCCTTAAGAACTACAAATTTCTTTGTGTACAATACAGTCTAGTCCTTGTACAATGGTTCTCATATATGATTTAACAGTAAAATAAAAGTTCATGATGGGTAATAGCTTCATCTGCACAGCACAAATATATAATACTGAACCAAAATCATACCTAGCTAGTTTCAGAGATTCTTTTTAAAAGCTTTTGTGTCATTTGGAGTGCCTAATTATTTATAGATATTTAAGAGAATAATGATAGCTCAACAGCTTTAGCAATGGCTTTGTTTAGGTCCTTTATAAAGAGGTCTTTGTCCGATGGAGTTCTTATGTACGATAGTGCTTCAGCTGCAACACCATCTGATTTAAGCAACCATTCCGGTCAATTACCCTGCTTAAAAGAAGACAATAGTCGTATGTCAGACTCAACACCCGAGATGCCAACATGTGAAGATCATATATCTTATGCCAGGTAAATCTACTACAATTCTTTCTTAGATGTGGTAACTTGAAGACTTTGTACCAGCAAAGTAGCAATATTTATTCCTTGTATAATTGTATAATTTCAATACTCCTTCCTTTTCCTTGTGCAATGTCACAATGTGACACAACAAGATAAATGATATTTTCATTCATTACTGACAGTTTGACCTTGAATATTTTTCTTAAAATATTGCCGTGTAAATCTCTAGGTTCACCCCATCTAGGACGTCCCATCAACTTTTCACAGATATGCCAGAGACATATCTTAGAGGTGAATGTAGTTGTGACAATGAACACGGGAATGAATTCGACTGTCAAGATATTCTTGATGTAGACTGGATTTCTTCATCAGGAAACTCGTGTGAGGAGGACACATATGACAGGTAATTTTCATAGCAATCTCTGTGGAGATGTAACAGAATGTTTAACTATAAGTGAAGTCATTTTTTTTTTCTGTATGCTTACAGGTCTTCACTTTTAAATTCACCAAGTGGTAGTTCCTTAATCAGGACTTCTGGGTATGATGGATCAGAGGTCAGTCAGTCCTGTTTATGTTGAACCCCTGAGCCTTATTTTTTAAGATTCATTTGCGATGTTCATTGAAAATATTATGGTTTATGGTGTGATTTTACTGCATACCACTCGTGGAAAATCTTTATAGACTAATGATAGCTATCTGGATCACTCCCGAAACCGACACTAATGCTCTGCTCAATGAAAAGTATTGAGAGCTTTCCTAACCTCACTTTAAAGCACCCAAAAAAATCACTGAAATTCTAATGCTCGAAGATTGTAAGTATGAAAGAAAAACTCAAATCACTCAGTTTATTGATGACAGACTGATGTGTGTGTGTGTATATATATATATATATATATATATATATATGTATATATATATATGTATGTATATATATATATAAGATAGAATATTTTAAAAGATGAAATATCAACTAGCTAAACAATAAATTATTGACTAATTCTAATAACTCTATCCTTATCAAAAAAAGATATAGGAAAAATATAAAATAATAACAGAAGATTGTTTTAAGACAAAGAATCCCAATGTGGCTGAAACTGTGTGGAATCAGTTCTTATTTAAATGATCTCGTGTGGATGTGGAACAACTGCTATCTTCAAATGATCATAACCTTCTGCTCTGATATTTGTTTGAGGTGTATATTATGCCATTGGAAAAATCTTGAAGTCTAGTTTCCAACGGCGTTCTTCTTGCTTCACATCGACTTATGATCAAAAACAAGTGCTAGATTTTGCCTCAAAACAATTATGTGTATGAACTCTTTTTCTTCTCTCCTTGGCTCACTCAAGGGGTTTTGAATCTTGGGCATGACTCCCAAATTTCTGAATTAAACTAAATACAATACAAAAACACATAATTAATTGTTGTAAACTAAATACAATTTGGATCCAAAACTACACACGATCATGTCTTTCAGCTTCCTACATGCTATTGAGTTAGTTTCCAATATTGCATTTTTTCCCCCTAAACTTTTTGGGTTTACTGTGTGGCTTTTAGAATTTGCTTATACATCACCCTTTTGGCTTCTGTATAAATTTATGCTATAAATTTATGCTATTAGATTATATACCCAATTCCCTATTACTCTGCAGGGGAAACATCGACCTCCAATGCCTGTTGCAGAATTTCCTGCTAGCTTTGTTCAGTGGGTCGAGTATGGAGCAACTTTAGCTTAGTCTTTCACCACCAAACTGCATAGATTCGAATGATCACCACCATTTTTGAACCAACCCCCACCGAAGGATGTGGGTTGTGGAAACAGAATAAATAGCAAAGACAGCGAAAAAAAGAAGAGGTCTTGACATAGCATTTCAAATGATCCAACAGAGAAACAACCATGAGCATATTGACCGCTAATTCAACTAATTTATTTTTTATGGAGGTCCTCTTATCTCCTCTCTGAATTTAAAATGCTCTCCTTTACTCATTCTTGTATATATCTGGTATAACATAGCATTACATGTTGCAGCTGCTACCTTTTGATATTCTAAGTATACTTAGATTTCTTTGATTCCATAATTACAATTAGTTGTATATATATACATATCTAATTTTTTTAAAAATATGTCTTGGTGATCTTCCCTCTTGAATCAAGTACACATGGCACAACACAACAATGTCAAATCTTTAATTCCAATATGATATTACTCAACTAGCTAACCTAAGGGAAGGTTTGTCTTACAGAAGGTAATTACAAGCTCAGATGAATATTGCTTTGTATATTTTGCCAAATTAACTTCTCTTGAATTGCTTGTGGTTGTTATGGAACATGGAGATGGCTTTTGAGGATTGCAACATCTATATATAGGAAATATTACAGGCTAATACTTGTAATGGTAATGTTGAAGGTAATAAAATTATAGTTTAATTTTGCTTGAAAAAATTACATATTAGAAAATTCAAGGGTTCAATTTTAAGACCATTAAATCTAGACTTGTTTTCATGTTTAGGTCTAATTTACTAGACCCTTATGATTAGGGTTGTATCTGAAAATTTTAGAATTCATCTTTATTCGCCGTTATTACTTGAAAGAGTGTACTATGTGGTGATGGATATTTACGAAGGAGAACACATTTTTGAAAATGGAGTTCTATCTTTGAAATTTGCAATTTGAATTTTCCCATTATTGCTATTTATATGTTATCAAATAGATTGTAATTAGTATAGTATTATTGGACAAGTAGTCCCTAGTTATTAATATCTCTAATTATATATTTTTAAAATTATTAAAATTTGATATTTAAAAATTACATTTTTAGATGAATTTAATAAAATTTAATTGACTATATAATTTCTTAAAAAAATTAGTGAGAAAAGTTAGGGCAAAGTTAATTACTGAATAGTGTAAAAAGTGAATTCAAGTGGTAGTCGTCATCATTATTATTATTATCACCTAGTGTATCCCACTCATAGAAATCTAAGGTTAGGGTCTAGGGAGAGTATAAAGATGGCAGCTCATATCCATAGAGAAAAATGTAATCAAAGCGTCCCTCGGCTTGAGAAGGGTCTCCAAAGAGAGTGCGGTAAAAAGTGAATTCAAGTGTTGACCAATATTTATATTTAGTATTTAATCAAGCTAATTGATTATAGTAAGATTAGCAAAAATTCCTAATCAAACAACGTGATTTGTAAATCTAATAATTTCAGTTAAGAGGATCGAGGCAGTGAACCATGTAACGATACATTTTGTTCTCTTTCGTTCATCCTATAAACTTACAAGAAATCACATTTACAAAGATTACTCAACACCAAACACACCAAACACACTTTAATAGGAAATTTCTTTGTAAACGAACTAAACTCAACGTGAAATAACAAGTAATGTTGAATCGAAATTGAAAGTGATGAGGTACTCTAAATATTGTTGATCATGAGAAAAATGTCACAAGCACTTGAAAAGCAATTTGACACCGAATCAAATTCAGATCAAAGGTGGATCTCAAAAATAGTTTGATAATATGACTCTGAATTTGTCCGTATAGTTCATTTTATATAGATTTTTATATTTTAAAATTGCTAGATATTAATGTGATTATGTTATGCAAACAAAATTATATTCTAAGAGTTTACAGATGAACAATTACTTGGAAATTAGGTCATAGACTCATAGTTGATCAAATTCGATACTTCAAGTACTACAAAAAAATTGATCATAAAAAAAGTTGAACGAATCAAGTAAAAATATTTTTAATTAGAGATTAAAACGATTGACAATCCAATAATAACGTAAACTAACTGATTTAGCACATTAATAAGGTTAGGGAATTCCATGCGGTGACCTTGAGTTTTTAGCTTTTTCACGTAGTAGACAAATGTTTTTTAAATTCGCATGGTGATCTTGAGCTTTCAACTTTTCCATGTGGTTGACAAAATGTTAAGTTTTTAGTTAAATTAACTAATTAAATACTTATCTCAACCGAATTTCGATATATATAGTCAATTAGGGTAATCATGTCATTTGTTTTTTTAAAAAAAATGTCATATTGGGTAAAAATAGTGTATAATTAACAAAAAAACTTTCATTTTGTCTATCACATTGAAAATTTTCGATGATCATAATGTATTCAAACTCAGATGTGACACAAACCCTTTATTTGAGCCTATTTAAGACCCCTACCCACTAGATTTGTCCTAGAGCCTCTTGATTGCTCTAAGTTCAACCTATTACACAACCTAAAATTAATTTTAAATTAGTTCAAAACTTATTTCTATATTTATAATAAATCATATTTAACTTATGTACAACTTATAAATCCAATTTATTACTAATTAAACTTAGAATTATTACATAGTTGCCAAATTTACATTAGAGGCTCTTTGATTCTTCAAAGTATTATATTATCTGTTTGGGGTAAAATTAGTCGTTTTTCTCTAATTCTCCTTGTGAAGGAAGTACAAGTATAGATTATTCGTCGCCTTCCCTCACCCAAATCCTGCTCACGTGCAGGATATAGGGTATGATGATGATAATAATAACTTATCTCTCAATAAATATGAAAATTCTATAAGCGAACACAGAGGTATTCATTTGAATTGTCAAATCGATTTAAATACGAGTCTTGTGTCCTCATGAAATTTTGCATAATTGTAAAGTCACCTTTAATGTCAAAGTTGGGATCAATTAATAAATCTAATAAATATTAAATTATCAAATCTCTTTTGAAGACCTAAAGCTGAGACTCCAATCGTTGTGTACCTATGAGCTATGGACCAGTTTGTGGAGATACTTGATACTTAGGGAGCGTTTGGTTTGTAAAATTTATATGCAAGAAACGGAATGAATAATGCATTACCGTTACTAAGCGTTTGGTTGGACATCCAAGATAACCTAATCCATTTCTCAGGGGTAATGGTTTCCTTCCATTTGTTACCTCCCATAAACATCCTGTAACAAAAACCATTACCCTCCTCCATCAACAAATTATACTGATTTGCTATTACTTCTTATTTCCTTCTCCTTTTCTCTCTCCTATTTTACTCAAAATTACTTACTGTTTTTTCTCTTAATTTTTCTCAATATAACATTCATTATTAATTCATACATTTTGTATTTAAAAGTAATTGCAAGAATTAGAATAGTTTATACAAAAAAAAAACAAGATGAATAATGAGAAAAAAAACTTCAAATAATATAACTATGAAAGAAGTAAACTCCTTTTAAAATAATGGGTCAAGGAAAATAGGCTTTTAAAGGTCATTTTGAACAAATTAAGAAAAACTGTAATTAAGGCCAACTAATTATAATTTAAATTTTATATATTGCAAATTCATAGCTTCCACTATTAGAGCGCGTATAATTTTACTTCTTAAATATTGCTATCAATTTCATTGTATCATCACATTTCCAGAGCAATTAAAAATTAAACCAAACAAAGGAAATGTAAACAAGTGTTTACTTACATTGTTTTACCAAACAACAAATAACTGCAATCATTACCCTTACTCTTACCCCTTTATATCAATTCCCTTTCCATTACATTTTATATTCTTATACCAAACACCCCTTAGTGTGTTAGAACATGGGGCAAAACAATTAGTGATGATAATCGAAGAGCCTCTAATTCTTCGTTACCTCCGAGGTTCAACAAAGTAGTCTCAAAGACACACGAACCATGGGGCACAAAACAATTAGGATGGTAACTGGCGAGTCCACGTTTACACATTTGAGAGCACCAAATGAAGTTTTACTATCTCAATGACAATAACAAAATCAACCCTTCTTGTATGATACCGACTCACGGTGAGACAACCTCAACACAACCAATAAACTAAAAGTTTTTATTATTGGGCTACTTAACTCAAGTATGAAGCATGTCTTACGGTGACACAGTTTCATACAAGAATTTGTGTAAAAAAATATCTAATACATTTAACTCAAACTCAAAACGTAAAAATTAAGCCCAAGCCCATCCTGCCCCAAAGGGCAAGAGCACATGTGTGTCTACACCTCATACGTGAGCATCTACATAAAACCACTATTAAAACCAACTCGAACAATATATAGAGAGGTAAAGTATACAAACAAAATCGTTCACAAATACTCTTTGAATAGTAATACCAATTGCCTTTCTCGTCGACAATTTTTCTTTCTTGTAATACTCATAGTCATATCATAATTAAATTTAATCTTATCATCCAATCAAATCAAACAATAAAAAAAACTATATGCTAAATATGAATATAGCAAATAAAAAATGAACGACCCTAATATTTTGGGATTAAGGTTCTCGTATTGTGCGTTGTTGCAAATGTGAATATAGCAAAATCATATGATTGAAGGAGTAACAACACAAAGCATTGTTCACAATCAAAAAGGGACAACAAAATAAACATGGACAATGTTGTGTGTTGGCACTTCGTATAGTTACTACTTACTACTTACTACTTACTACTTACTAGTCTACAAAACTATGATCCTCAATGATCCCAGTAAACCTAACAAATCTCAATTCCCTTCCATAACTTTTTGTTGGTTAAAAATAAACATCCACCCAATTTAACAAGATATACCCAAACAATTTGCTATTTTCACAAGGTGTTCACCACAATCCTAAGTTTATGATTTATACTTCTAACTGCTTGTGTTGTAGCTCTCTAATTTTGCATTTTCATATGCACATAACCTACGCTTAACGCTATTCTATCGAAAATCCAAAAGGTCGACCAAAACAAACTTATGGCGTCAAAAGGTTTCCATTCAATAAGAATGATATATATACCTATAACAGGGAACCATGAACAAATGGAAAATGATTTATTATAAGGAAGAAAGTAGTACACCACAGCAATGAAAGGAGATTGATAAAAATTACTATTAGGTTGATAACAATAGCTTAAAACAAGAACACTATCTCATAAAAATCATAAAAACAACTGATATGTCGCTCGCAAAATAGTAGTGACGGAAAAACAAACATGATTGGTACTTGCGCTAAGCATCTACATCTAAATTAAACTGAAAACTAAGCACAATTTTCCGGCTTTCCCAATAGTATCCGTAACCAAAATTTTAAAAAAACTCAATGGATAAACCTTACTCCCATCCACTGGCTGGTGGTACACCGGTAGAAACAATAGGAACTTCAGCAATTGGTTGTGCAACAGGCTCGTCCCATCCATCAGCAGCAACTGAAAACAAGAAATGCACAAGGTTAGCAAATACGAAGGGAAAAACAAGCACACATTTATGTTACTCAGACTCTTTATTTTGCTTCACGTACCCGTATCCGATCCTTAATGCTCGGACATTGGTATGGCATTAGACACTTTATTTTAGGCATAAAATGGAATATTTAGACATATGTGACCTATGGACACGTATCAGTATCCGACATCAAAACCCGAATCCATGTAACATAGGCACACATAAAGAGCACAAAAACCTCGCGGAATGTATTGTCGACATAATTTACTATCCATAGTATCACACAAGTATAACCTTTCATACAAATAAGGAATGTCGATTGTAATGAAACTTCATAGCAAATACTGGAGTAAATGTATCACATGAGAATAAATATTACCTGGTCCTTCGTTCCAATCTGGAGCCACGGGTTGAACTCCAGCCACATCAGGGACCGGTCCCCAATTGGCATCAGTAGATACCCAGTTGGGATCGGTAATAGCACCTCCAGCATAATCAGCTACATAATCTGCCACAGGAGCAGCTTCTTCCTCTTCCTGTTCCTTATTCTCCTCAGGTTCCCTGTAGAAGAAAAGATCAACCTGCATAGAAGAGCCATAAAATTAGGAAGCAACCATTCGGAAGCATAAAAAACAAGAGCAAGTTGCAATCACATATACCATGACATCCCACTTCTGTCCAGGGCGAAGGGTTCCACGCATCTGCAATACCATACGAGCCAAGAGCCAGAACAAGCAACCAATACTGTTCTTTCCTTTGTTGTTAGCCGGGATACCAATGTCTACGTATCCCATAGGAGAATCCGTATCACAGAAAGCAATTGTGGGGATGTTTCCAAGAGAAGCTTCCTTAATAGGCTACACAATACAACATTCACAAAAAATAAATCTCGTCAAACACAATATAGTTCAATAGAAACTTTTAGCTCATTGGCTTCTTATTTTGAGGAGACTGTCTTATAAAAGACGGGTTGTTATTACACAAATTCTTATATCAGACGGTCTCACTGAGAGACATGCCTCATATTTGGCTTAAATAACCCAAAGACTTTTAACTTATGGGCTTCTTATTTTGAGGTCGTCTTATCATGAGAGGTCTTATACAAGATAGGCTGTTATTACACAAATTCTTGAATGAGACGGTTTCAATGAGAGACATGTCTCATACTTGGGTTAAATAGGCCAACAATAGAAACTTTTAGCTCATGGGCTTCTTATTTTGAGGAGACGGTCTTATACCAGACAAGCTGTAATTATTCACATATAAAATCAAAACAAACAAAGACATAATTCATAACCTGATGATCAGTCCTAGGGTCAGTAAGAATCAAGAGACGAGGCTCACTGAAAGAGGTTTGAAGCTGGTTAGTGAAGGTACCAGGAGTGTGCCTTCCAGCAATAGCATGGGCTCCAGTGTATTGAGCAAACTTAAGAACAGCCCTTTGACCATATGGTCTAGCAGATTGAACAATGATATCTTGAGGATTCTCAATTGCTACGATAACCCTAGCAGCCATTTGAAGCTTTTCCCATGTCTTAGCAAGGTTGATGATGTGAATCCCTACAAATATTCATCAATCAACAATGTATTACCTTAAACTAACATATCATTTTGATTTACAATGACCTAATCTTAAATTTGCAATCAGAACAACCAATGAAAAAATTGACCTTTTTAATTTAATTAACGCTTAAATTTAATCAAACCATAAAAATTCTTCGAAACAGCTAACATCTATCAAGCATAAAAAAAAATACCATAAACCCTTTAATTAATATATAAATTATATCAAACACCCACAATATTTCGAAACAGCAAACATGAATCCAGCATAACAAAATACCATGAACCCTTTAAACCAAGCTTATAACAGGGAGATCAATACTATCTAATGGAAAACTCGTTAATTAATGATCCAATTTTCAAGAGTGAAAATAAAAAAAATTAATAATTATTAGCACCAGCAATGAAAAAACTAGTAGCGAAACGATCCAATTTTTGATAATGAGTAAGATATCCAGAAGACAAAAACGAAAAAACCCAGAAAGAAAAAAGAGGTAATACCATCGGAACGGCGCTTGAAGACATAACGCTCCATCTGAAAGTCACAATTTTTGGTGCCAAGATGAACATCAGCAGCCAACATCATCTGAATGTCAGCTTCTTTTTGGGTCAATTGTTTCGCCATGGTTGCTGAAGGTTGAAAGTTGAGTGTCTGAGAGAGGTGGAAGAGAGGAAGGAATGACAGCAGCCCTTTCTTAAGTTTGAGAGAAAACCTAAGTAGGCGTAAACTAAACCCTAGAGAATTTCATATCCATCTGATTTGTACCTATTTAATGCTATTCGGGTCAAGTTTACTTAACGGGCCTTTGTTGCTGTTTGGATTTGGGTTGGAAGAACCCAAATTTGAAACACAAATATATGAAATAGGTTCTGTCTTTGAGAGATCGTCTTTTTGTAAAGACGGCTCTGAAGAGCCTACCCCATATTTCATATTTAGTTAATAGCTTTTATAAAAAAAACTGTTGTCTCTTGATTTTATTCATGCGCGTGCATTTTTTTTTGGAAAATGAAAAGTCTAATGATTAATTGTCTTTTCCCCAAGCAAAATAAAACCTCCATGATAAAGATATCAGATTTTCATCTCCCTTCTTTAACCTTCAACTATGGGGGTGTTTGACAATTGGTTGTAGGTTGTTGGCTTTTTTAGTTGGCTTGTTTGACCAGCTGGAAATGTTGGTTGTTTTTGTTGGCTTTTAAGTTAGTCGAAAAAGCTAGCTGTTTGAGAAGATGTTTGGTATATTTGAGTATTAGCTGTTAGTTGTTTATTAGAGAAAAAATGGGCCAACAAGCCAAATGCCAACCAAAAAGCTAACTTGAGCAGCTTTTTCATTTTTGCTTAAAAACCAGCTTTCAGCTGCTTTAAAAGCCATTTGCCAAATATTTTTTTGGCTATTTGACCAACCAACAAGCCAATAGACAAAAGCCAACAAAAAAGTTAAGAATCAAACTCTCATACCCTCCTTCTACAACCTAAAGATTGGATTTGATGCTTGAATTCGATTGTGGTTCTTTTTTTTTAAAATTAAGTTTCATTAATGGTGGAAAACAATGATGATGAAGAAGACAACAATGTCTACTGTTTGAAAAAGGTAATAAAAGCAATTGTGGTTCTTCAGATTTTTAATTTTTTTTTAAATTAAGCTTCATCAATGGCGGAAAACAGTGATATTGAAGAATAAAACAATGGCTAATTTTTGGAGAAGGATTATAACAATATATATTTAAGATTATAACAACATATATTTAGAGTTATAACAACATATATTTGGGGTTATTATGTAATATTTTTGGTGTTAAAACATATATTTGGGGTAATAACATAATATATTTAGGGTTATAACATAATATATTTCGAGTTATAACATGATATTTTTGGGGTTATAACAACGTATATTTGGGGTTATAACATGATATATTTTGTGTTATAACAACATATGTTTGAGGTTATACCATAATATATTTGGTGTTAAAACAACATATATTTAGGGTTATACATCCAACTACTTTGGTTATACATTTCTAATAATTTTTCGATATAATACAAATTTTATTAAATTATAAATCTAACTACTATAATTTGACAATAATATCGAAGAAAAATGGAAATCATTATAATACTAATTGTATAGTATTGTAATACCAAAAGAGTAGTATTATAATATCAACTGCGTCCTATTTTCAAAAACAATAGTCAAATATATCAACTTAATAATTTAATACTTAAGAAGTATTGAACTACAAACAGTAAAAGGGTGTTAAAATATAAACTAAAACTTGTATATATGTTCTTGTCAAAACTACAATATAAACCAAAGGCTTCATCTTGAGCAATCCTTCAAATGAATATCTGTAACATCCTCGCTTTGTTTGGGAGTTAGCTTCACGATCTCTTTTCCATTGGTGTGAAATAAATGAGGTTTGCGGTTTGTGTATATGTTCTTATTTTTATTACCTTTCTCAGCAAGTAGCCATTGTTGCTTTCTTCAATATCACTGTTTTTCCATTATTGATGAAGCTTAATTTTTTAAAAAAAAAATTAGAAGAACCTTAATTGCTTTTATTACCTTCCTCTAAACAGTAGACATTGTTGTCTTCTTCAACATCACTATTTTCACCATTGATGAAGCTTAATTTAATAAAAAAAAATAAAAATAAGATTGTAATTCCAAGTAATATATAACACAATTATCCCCAAAAAAATGAAAATAAATGCTTTAAAAACAAAAATGGTGAAGATGAAGCATAAATACATATCTTTGATGGTCTTGCATATGTTGAAGAAGATAAACAAAGAATAAAGGACAATGGAGTTTGAGAGAGGAAGATGAAGATTGAAAACCACAAATGGAGTTTGACAGAAAAATGATAAGTGATTTATGTCAAGAAAGAGTAAAATGAAAACTGAAATGGAAGTTGAACAGTTAAAAGGAGATTAAAGCGCATGTTTAGAAAGTTGTGTTAGTTATTTTATTTTTTTTAAATTAAAAAACTGGGCCAGCCCAAACTTGAGACGTCTCTTGTAGAGACGGTCTCAAGTAAGAATTTGTGTATATGAAATCATACAATCTAATAAAAAGATTGTAAAATTCTACATGACATTCTCATAGTGATTTGCCATATTAAATAATATTTACCAAAATTAACATCAGTTTATTCCTTAATATATGAGTTGCATTTCACAATCATATACAATCTAATAAAAAGACTGTAAAACTCCACAATGCATTCTCGTAGTTATTTGCCATACTAAATAATATTTATCAAAGTTAATAACAATTTATTCCATAATATGCGAGTTGTATTTCAAAAAATATTTTGAGAATTACAAAAAATACAATCTAATAAAAATACTGTAAAACTCCACATGGCATTCTTATAGTTATTTGCCATATTGAATAATATTTATTAAAGTTAACATCAATTTATTCCTTAATATGTGAGTTGTATTTCAAATATTATTTTGAGAATGACAAAGAATCACTATGATAATGTTGTTAGAAGATTATTCATATTTGTATTAAAATGTATGAAAACTTTAATTAATACTTATCATACAATCAGATTTTTTTCATTGAAGCACTATATATTCTAAAATTTTATATCTATTTTATAAGAAATGTTATAGTATTATTCTGATAACATGTAATTTCATATATATTTAAAATTTATATTTATATATAAATTTACACTAACAACTTCGTATATTGCACGAATTTCTAAACTAATACTTTATATTAATATACTTCCTCCACTATGAAATACGCAAAAACTTGGTTGAGACAGTCTCATTATGAGACCGTCAATTTGGGCAGGCACAAATTTGCGCGTGTAGTAATCTCACATGCTTTTCCCTGTTTTTTTCATTTTTGGGCATTTTGCAATTTATACCTTAAAAGGTATCAATTTCAACTTAAAGTACACCATAAACAAATCAAGTAAAAATAAAAAATTTCAATTTTAACCTATAAGTGATCAATTTTGACGTTAAACTAATCAATTTCTACCTAAATATGGTTCTGTTTTCACAATTTCAGAACGTAGTTTATAAAATGGTACTATTCTATCATTTTTATGGATGAATTTCAAACAACAAATGAATGGTCAATAACACTATTAATAATAGTATTAAACAAGTACTCTTATTAAATGCAACATGATGGTTCTAATGGAACATAAGATTACTTGTACTCTTTAATCATCGATCAATAATAGTGATATTACTCTTTCCTCAACAGTTTATACTCGTAATAGACTTGGAAATAAATTTGTAGGTGTATTGTTTGCTCACCCTTGATGTGAAGGCGGAGAAAGTGTCGATCTCGTGTTATGTTTTGCCAAATGATTCAATGAATGCTCTTGGAAATGATCAAGAGTTCATGGCTGGTTTGTTATAAAAATTTCAATTTTGATCTAAAAATGATCAATTCAGACCTTAAAATGATCCATTAAGTGAATGCTTTTTGGAAATGATCAAAAGTTCATGGCTCTTTTCTAACAAAAAATTTCAATTTTGAGCTAAAAATGATCGATTGAATAATCAATTTTGACCTTAAAGGTATCAATTATGACCTTAAAAGTATTAATTATGACCTTAAATAGATCAAGTACTGAGCGCATATTGAGAAAAATATTTTCGGGTTGATTGGGCTATCTGTCTCATACTGAGGCAGTCTTGCGCAAGTCCAGCTAAATGAAATATTTGTTGCGTTACGCTTATTAGTACTATTTATCGTTCTAATTTATTTTATTTATCATCAAGTCTTGTGAAAGACCGCCTTATCGTCAGACCAATAGTTCAATCAGCCCAATTATAAATTTACAATACGCGATCTCTAATAAAATAATTTAAGGTCATAATTGATACCTTTAAGATCAAAATTGATTAACTAATCACTTATAATTTATAACTTGAAGGGTAGAATTGACCTCTTTAAGATTATAATTGATCTTGTTAATGTTATTTTGAACTCGTTTAACATTATAAATTATATAATTGATCGCTTTACAAGTGATGATTTATAATTTAGTACTATAATAAGCTTTAAATTTATCACTTTAAAGTTTTAATTGATCTTTTTTAAACTTGTTAGTTATCAAGTTAAAGTTGTCCACTCTAATGTTATAATTGATTACTTTATATTATTATATATAATTATTCACTTTAAGGTCTAAATTTATCACTTTAACGTCGAATTTAAAGACTTTACAAAATCGTAATTGATCAGTTTGAGGTTATAAACTTGTACTTGTAAATAGAAATAAATCACTTTAATTTCAGAATTGATCACTTTTAAGTTAAAATTGATTTTTTTTTTTTTTCATTGATTTCTTTAAAGTTTATTTTAAGTAGAAATTGATCACTTTAATGTCAAAATTAATGTTTTTATGGTCAAAAGTGATTTTTTTTATTTTTGAGTTTTGGGCCACCCTATTAGTAACCGTCTCACTAGGAGGCCGTCACTTACAAGTGTTCATGTTTATACATGGCGCCTAATATAATGTGCAAGAAAAAAGTTAAATGTTTTGGGCTAGCCCATTAGTAACCGTTTTTTGAAAAATAAGTACCTATTTTGACTAGATTTTCAAAAGAGTTATCCCATAAGGCTAATCACGACGTCTATTTTTTGAAAAAATATCGTTATGAAACGTTTGTATGCTACAACACCTCTTCTAAGAGATCGTCTTTATAAAAGTGCAAACCTAAAAACTGTTTGCGCATTTGACCCTATTTGGAGTTGTTGTTATAACCTATTGAAGTTGAGTTATAACCTATTGAAGTTGGTATTATAACCTTTTAAAATTGGTATTTGGAGTTGGTGTTATAACCTATTAAAGTTGGTATTTGGAGTTAGTATTATAACCTATTTAGAGTTGGTGTTATAATCTATTAAAATTAGTATTTTAACCTATTAGAGTTGGTAGTATAACCTATTAAAGTTGGCATTTTAACTAATTATAACCTATTATAACTTATTATAAGCTATTAGAGTTGGTATTATAACCAACTTTAATAGGTCATAATACCAACTCTAATAGGTTATAACACCAACTCCAAATACGTTATAATACCAACTTCAAATACTAACTTTAATGGGTTATAACACCAACTCCAAATACCAACTTTAATAGGTTATAATACCAACTCTAATAAGTTATGAGTTGGTATTATAACCTATTAAAGTTGGCCTGAATGGTGTAGACTTTGATGCTTTGGTGGCTGTAATTCGCAAAAAATAAACTTTGAGGTTGTAATTCGCAAAAGCCCTGAACTTGAAGGTTGTAATTCGCAAATTACTCTATTTAGAAATAAGTTCTTATCTATATATTTTGAGATGTAGTTTTTTTGGTAATATGTACTTGAATTATGTTGATGCAATCAACTAATTATGATTTGTTATATTTATTGATCCAATATAGGTGTGAAATATTTGCATAAATAAATATATTAATTTTAAAAAATAGTTAAAAACCTAAAAACAATAGACCAAACCAAATCAGAATGTTGTTGAATGGTCTGGTCCGATAAAGTCTGATCTAGAGGTTTTAACGGTCTGATCTAATCTAAAAAATTTTCAGACCGAAATTTTAAGCTAGTATATTTTAATGTCAAATCAGACCAAATTAAACCATGTGTACCCCTACATACTTTTTACTAAAAGGTTATCCCTTATTTATATTTTTAACCCTTAAAATTTACATAGTTCTTTCATATTGATGTTACCCTTTCCTTATTGTTATCCTTTTCTTTTTTACTAAACCCATTTACTATCTTTATGATTTTCAACAATAATAATTATTACTTCTTTTTTGAAAAGATAATAATTATTACTTATTCTAATAAAAATTATTATTCATGAAATTTTATTTTCAATGGTTTCTCACATATTCTGAGTAGGAAGAAAACTAGAGAATAAAAGAAGTATATAGTATTTTTTTGTGTGTTGGTCTTTAAACAATTATAAAAAGATTTTTCCAAAATTAAATTCATTAAAATATATTTATATTTGAAATAATTATGAAAAGAACCACCAAAATGGAAGATCTTTGGGATAAATTTCATTAGATGTGTGTCTTTGTAGGTTCCAAACTGTTTAATCTTCCTCAAAATTTGTTTCATTAAATATTGCATATATGCTTAAATTAATTAATTGGAAAATTTTATTTATTGATAATTAAGACATAAATTAGTAAAGGAGCTTATGAAATGATTATGTGACAAAGCTCAAAGAAGATCTCATTTATCATTTTCCAACTTCTTTATTAAGTTGTAACATTGTTGTTTAAGACTTAATAAAAACGCTACGTATAAATAAAGCAGTTAGTGAAATGACGACATTTAACAAAGTTATAAAAAGTTGTCATTTTATATTTTTCAACTCTTTTGTTGAAATGGTATGATGCTAAATCCGTTAATCTCAATGGCATAGGTCACAATCATACTTTTTTTTCCGCAAAAAGTCCTAAAAATAAAAAAAACATTCTTTATTCCATTTTTATCAATGTTAATATTTTATAAACAATATATTTTAAAATATAATATCAATTTGGGTTATTTATAAACCTTAGTAATGAACTAATAATTGAAAATTAACATAAAAATTTCAAACCCCATCCTCGCAAGCTCCACCAAATTGAATAATAATGATTACTTATGTGGCAAATAAAGTTACTACTACAAGCCATCTATTTTTGAGTAATTTACTATTTTTTTTTAAAAAAAAAACTTATTTTCTCTCGAGTTGAGGGACTCTTTAGTCGCGCTCTCGCTTCTTTGTGAATATAAGTTGCCGCCGTTCTTCCTTCTCCAGATCCTGCTCATGGTTTTTCTATTGTCGGAATACACTGGATATGATGATGAAGAAAAATATTTTATAATTCCTCATTAATTGAGATATACAAGATTAGCTTGTAATTTTATGGACATACTCTCATAATTTTATGGACATACTCTCAATTGCAATTTTGAAACTTTTAGAGTTTAAATGAGCATGTTCCATAAAATTATCATCAACTTCAAGTATTGTATGAGACCGTCTCACCTTAAGACGGGTCCATATAAACAACTCATTAATAAAAAATATTAAAAAAAACAATGAAATCCTAATTCATGCAAAAGTAGTTTTTTTAAAAATAATTTGAGCTGATCTAATTAAAGCTCACGGTGAGATGACCTCAATAAAGAATTAGTGTAATATTATACTCTATTACTAATATAAAATATTATTATTTGCTCCCTTAGTATGCTTAAGAAATACTCCTAGGAAATGAGGTATGCATCTTTGTGAGATACTTATAGGTGTGGTGAAGTTTGTTTGTTGTATATTGGTTGTATAAGGGTGGTGACATATAGAACAAAGAATTTGGGTGATATTTCTTTTTCCTTTTTGCTAAAATTTGAGTAAAAAAAGAGCAATGTTCACTTGGATAATACAAATGAATGTTGAATTGCTTTAATTGTTTATAGAGAGATTCATGAGTTATTGGCCTATGAAGTGATTCATGATTGAAGACCTTTGGCGATTATATGGTGATTATATGATTATATGGTATATAGTTTACTAGTGGTAATTGATTTTCATAGTAAGGATTTTCATTCATAAATATGTACATTCACTAGAATCATCTTCACATCAACAAAAAGTGGGAGATACTAATGTAACAAGAAGTTAATAAGTATAAAATATGTTCGATTGCATCACTTGATTGAACAATAAGATGTTTCTGCACCAAGCCTTATCATTTCACGATCATGATAAAAGTCGGGATTGTTCAAATAGAGGAAATTTTTGCGAATGATTTCAATTTTTGTTGATGTTATGAATGGTATCATGAATAGTGTGACTTGAGTGCACAATTGATGTGTGCATTTATGTGTGACTCTTGGGTTAGAATCCAATGAGTGTGTTAATATGGGTGTATTAAGTTGAGTCTTGATGATTGTGGTTTATGATGGTGATTAAAAGTATGGATTAATGAGGTAATGAAGTGTGAGTTATTCATGGAAGTTATGGGACTTAATGAAGAAGTGCAAAGGTTTAATTCAAGATGCTCAACTATGCAAGTCAAGCAATGCTGTCAGAAGCCTTCTGAAGTGTCGCTCGACCAGCTCGCTCGATCAAGCGAGCTTCAGGGTGGGTCGAGCAAGCAGACAGATTGTAACCAGAAACTTCCTGTAGCCCGCTCGACCGAGCGAGCCCCTGTTTTGGTCGAGCGATGTCTCTAATACTCCTAGGATGCTGTTTTTAACTCTTCAAGTACATGGGGCTGTTTCATTATCATTTATTCATAGCTTTAATGAACTTAATGGTACTTAGTGTGGTCTCTCCTATAAATAGAGAGCTCTCATACACACATAAAAAATCATCAAACACAACCCCTAAGCCAAACACGTAGCCTATTGATTTATCTCTTACTCAATTGTAATACTTCACTTGTAAGAGTATTTTATACTCCTTCGATATAATATAAACAGAAACTACACACAACGGAGGACGTAGCCATCATTGGGTGACCCTCCTTAAATCTTTGTGTCTCTTTGCAAGCTTTACATTTTCAAACATTGTTTAGTTCATCGTTTTTGTATCGTTCATCAAAGTTCTTAACTTCGTATCGATCTTGGCAATTATTTCACTTGATTACAATGAAGATATACATAAAGTTGTCTGGAGTAATGCTCCTGAAAATCAAAAAATGGTTTTCTCTCGTGTTCAAAAGGATCTACTCATCTACAGATTGCTACTGCAAAAGAAACGACAAAAACTATCATTAAAAAACTTAATAACGATGTGTTTGGTATTTAGTTGATGTGTTTCAGCATATATTTAAGAAAGAGCAAATGACAATTATTTTACGTTTTGTTAATAAAGAAGGGGATGCAATCAAAAGAAAAGTGATAGGATTATCACAAAAAGGAGGAGGATGATGATGAATCAGCAAGAGCTTAACGGTCCGTTTGGTAGGCAGTAATAAACGATGATAATGGGAATGAAAAATTAGTATAATGTTAGTTGAAAAATCTCTTGGCTACCTTGATGACCATGCTTGTCCAACTTCAATCATCTCATTTTCTGCATAAAATTCATTCCAATACATTATCACTGGGAGAGGTGGTAATGAAAATTTGTGATCAAAGTTTCATTATCATGGGAATGATATGAACTTTTGATGAAATTTTATACTATAAATTATTCTCATTACCATAATTTAATACTATAAGTTATAAACCATGGTACACACTCCACAAACATGTTACAACATACATTTATAAGGGTATATTTGAATGCTTTGATGAATTTCAAATATATTATTTCGGATTAGATTAATTTGGATTACTATATGTATATTCTTAGCAATCTGATTTGATATTTGTACGCGGATAATTTCAGGTAGGGTCAATTCGAGTTGAGTCTTAATTAGTTTCAATTAATCAATCAAATTTAAACAAGTCTAATTATTCACCGTTAGTCTAGATTGGAGAAAGACTTAGATAACCTTTTTAGAAAAGATCTGTGTTGCAAGTTGATGTGAAGCTGTAAGTCCCCAAGTTGGAATTGGAAGTAAGAGCAAGTTAGTGTTTAATTGCAGATTGCCAAAACTGGAATGAGGTCACTGGACCCGTTTTATCACGGCCTTTACTTGCTACACTTTTCTGTTTTTCGGGCTGTTAAACTAACGGCGCCCACCTTTTCCAAATTTTAGCATTGATTATCAGATTAATTTTGGGTTTGATATTTTAAGTCGATTTGAAATCAAGTCTTGTAATTTTTTATATACTTTAAAATTATTTTAAAGCCGAGTTAACTTGAATTCTGTTATAATCTCAAATAAAAATATGATAAAAATTATTAAAAAATGCTATAAAGTGGTAATAAAAATATTTTATGTGAAGTGAAAGTGGGATAAATGTGTGGATAAGATAAACAACTAATCTAAACGTGTGGATGGAAATTAAAAAAGAATGTGAGTGATGAATAAAAATAAAAATGTGGCAAATTCAATTGAAGAATAAATTTTTTAGAGCTCTTTTTAATTTATTTCCAAACCATTTAAACTATTTTTGGGATTACCCTCATTAATGATAGAATAATATATTTTTTGATGGGTAAAACATTAACAGAAGAGTATAAAATTGTTGCAACCATTTACTTGGTTTCTAGTCAACAAATCTCATTTAAAGGTTATTGCTTCACTTTTAGCCATATTTGGCAATGGGCACTCAAAACTTTTCAAATGCCCAAAAAATATCATATAACTCAGTATTTTAATTTGTTGTTTTATATTTGTCAACCATAAGATAATTACAAATTAATAAAAACAAAATTTTTAGAACAAGTGGAGTATTATTATATTGAAAAAAAGTAAAGTGGTAATAGTAGTAAGATAATAGGTTAAAAAGATGATTATTTATAAAGAGATCATTCAATAAACAATTTAAATTAAAAATGTTGCACAAAAAAAATACAAAAAATTCAAAAATATATATTCATAATATAATCAAGTAACAAAAAAAATACCTAAATGGATATAATGATTATTACGAAAAAATTCCAAACATAATTATTAATAATTTTTACATAATTTTTTGATGTATTCATGTACTAAAATATTGTTCCAATATTGTTTTATAAATTCATTACGATAATATATTTTCTGGTATGAATGATAAATCAATGAAAATAATTTTTTTATCTAAGTGATTATGTGTTTATCCTATAATTAAAAGATAATGTGTATTTTAATTGTTAAAGGTAGAAAATTAAGTAACTATTGCATAATTTTATTATGTTATGTAATTCAATCAAATCAATTTAATATCAAAAGATTTTATATTATAGGCTAATTTTCCGAAAGATATTTTATTATAAGCTATTAAAGATTATCTAATTAGATAAGAAAAAGAACGGAAATATTTTTGTTCTTGTGTTGACACATGTCACAAATTGCTTTTTCGTTAGTAAAAGTATTTTATCAATAAATCATCAATAATCATCAATAATAAAATATACTAATGACAAAACGACTTAAGACACGTGTCATACCGTCTTAAAAAAATTTTCGCCTTTTTTCTATTATTGACAGGAAAACTTTTGATATTTGACTTCATATTAGGGAAACAATTAACTTATTAAAACATGTAATATTTGTTGATTGATTATAATTATATGTGATAATCTTTTGAAATAGCATATTTTCTTATATAACCAAAAAAAAATATATAAGTAAATCTTTATTTAACTTAGATAATAAATCATCATGTAATGAATAAGCTAACTAATTTGACCATTTTTTCAACTAAATGCTCCCTCCTATCTATCATAGTCGAAGACTTTTTAAATTTATTTTGTCTCAATTAACAATAATTACTATGAGTATATATTTTAATATTGTTGTATAATAGATCATTTATTCACTTTGGTAATGATAATATCATAACAAATACAAAGATTTAATGATTAAGTTTATGTTATAAATGAATTAATTTTATAAAATAATATCATTGTTTATATCA
>NC_080057.1:20380961-20408461 GCF_026212465.1 Amaranthus tricolor | reverse complement strand
TCTCGAGAACACATATAGGCTTTTCTTGAAACCCTTTAGATCGGCGGAATGTTCCCTGTACTGATTCCTTTAAACTATCCACAGAGATAAAGATAGCACTAGAAATCACAGTCAGAGAAATATCTGGGGTAGCATCAACACCATCAATCTGGGGTCGAACATAAATGGATGAGGAGTTAACCTCATACTCCACCTCAAACTCGGTACCACTATCACCATAACCAGCTGCTGCAAAATACACAACAACACACCAAAGCCCTAACAAGACTCCAAATATGAGATAGCACGATACCCTACTGAGCCACACCACACACATTCTGGGCATCTCTAATCCCGTGTGTAAACCCCGATCGAACAAACTAATCCAGTATCTACTCAACAACCAAGTACCAGAGAGCATGCATAAGACTCTCCCTAACAAGGTCCAATTTGCTATTCCTGTAACACCGTTCTGCAATGGTGTTATCCCATAGGTATGATGCCACAAAATACCTAAAACACAGAACATAATAAATCCACAAAACGAACTATCCAAATGTAGCCAACTAACCATCTTACCATACAAGTGATCATGAGTTTCAATGCTAAGCTCACACCCGTGTTTAAACCCAAACACACAATGCTTGTCTTCCTCAAGGTAGGCATCCTTGACACTTATAAGACGATTCTCAATGGACAATTCCAGCCATCTACTTTCACCCATATGACCATGTCTATCATAAATCGTCATCTCCTGGTGACAAGTAGAAGCACTAACAACAGAACTAAGCAGCGTAACACCCTGAAAGACATACAGGGATTTCACCTTGACACCCTTAAGTATCAAATCCGAACCCTTAAAGACACTCACTTCCTCATTGCTAAACTCACCCTTGAGCCCCAAATCATCTAAGGTCCCAAGCGATATCAAGTTCTTCTCCAATGCAGGAACATGCCTCACCTTAGTCAAAGTAACCTTTCTCCCATCACTAGTCCGAAGTCTCATGGAACCAATACCTACTACTTCACATGGAGTACCGTTAGCTATCGTAACTAAAGCCCCAAAACAAGACTCATAAGTATCAAACCAATCCCGACGAGGACTCATATGGAACGAACTACCAGAATCAAGAATCCAGCTATCAACCAAGTCACTAGACTCAACACAACTAATCAATGCTAAATCTTCCTCCGAATCATAGCTCTTGTTCTGTTTACTTTCGACTACTGTGGCATGAGATTTATTCTTTAATTCTAGACATTTAGACCTAAAATGTCCTGGTTCCTGACAGTGATAACATATTATGGTTTTAGTGTTGCTAGACCCATCTTTACTATTACAAGTATCCGACCTAACACCGTTACTATTGCTAGACCCCTTATTCTTTCTAGAATTTCTACCCGACCTAACAACTAACCCACTGCCATAATTTTCATTATCACCTGTTGCCTTTTGACGCAACTCCCTAGTATAAAGTGCTGCCTTCACTTCTTCTTGGGTCAACGAGTCTTTGCCAACCACAAAAGACTCCACAAAGTTTTCATAACTATTCGGTAGAGAAACAAGCAATATTAACGCTGCATCCTCATCATCTATCTTAACTTCTAAATTACGCAAATCTAGTAAAATAGAATTAAGATTTTCTAGATGATCCCTTAATGGCGTACCTGACTGCATCTTGAGGCTAAACAACCGCTGTTTCAGTAGTAATTTGTTGGTTAAAGATTTTGTCATGTATAGTGACTCCAATTTTAACCATAATTCTGCGGCCGTCTCCTGATCAGCAACCTCCGTGATGATATGGTCATCAAGACTTAGTAAGATGGTAGAATGAGCCTTCTCTTCCATCACTACTAACTGTTCATCAGTTCATCCGTTTCCAGATCCCGACGTAGACGCCGCACTCTTTGGGATCAACGGACGCCAAATCTGCAACTGCTTTAATAAAGCCTTCATCTTAATTTGCCATAGCCCAAAGCTATTCTTTCCGTTAAATTTCTCAATCCTTATTGTAGAATCTCCTACCATTGTTTCCTTCAAAAACTCTTCCTAGGATTAAACCTGAGCTCTTGATGCCAATTGTTGTGCGACAGCGGAAGCAAAGATCGAAAACAATAATGAAACAATAAAGATTCAAACAAACAATAAAGAAAATCACACCGAGAAATTAATGTGGTTCACTATCAACGTGATAGCTACATCCACCAGCACCGAGAATAAACTTTTCACTATAAACCGGGAGATTACAAGATGAACACGAGAAACCACAACAATGACTCTCCAAGCTTTTTCTCTCTTAGTTTTCCTCACTTTGTGTTTTGCATCATCTTCTTCTAATTCTAATTACATGGGGCCTTTATATAGTATACCTCATAATAAAAAGAAATTAGGGTTAAGAAAATACAAAAAACCGTCAAAAACTAAGAATAACCGGCTAAAAACGTGCCAAGAAACTGTCATTACGCGAGCCGTGAAAAGGAGCAGAACCAACTCCGCGCCCCGCGGACTGGGACAGCATGTCCTCCGCGCCCCGCGGAGGTCTCTCTGCCTGGCAACTTGTTCGAGTCACTCTTTTTCAACAATAATAATATTTACGATGTAACGAATCAAATAACATCCATATTTCACTTGATTATATTTAAACTTATTACTAAATTAATGAAATACTGACTAAATGGAATTGATAAATAGTGTCAAATGAAAAACAAGACAACCGAAAAGAATAAGAGAGAATATGAAATACTCATACTGTTTTTTAAGGTAATGAACCTATGCCCTAAAGTTCAAATTCGTACCCAAATGCTCAATTGGAAAATATTATATTTAACAAATTTTAAAGTTTAAATATAAAACAGTGTCAATTTCATAAGATTCTAATGACCACATAAAATAGGTCAAGCATCAAATGTTGAAAAATCTATAAAATATGTTTCATTTACAATTTATAAATTTAAATATCAAAATTAAAATTAAATATTTTCAAATGAATTTCATGTTATCAATATCACTCCCTTAAATCTTTTTGAATCAATATGTAGGAAATGCAATTTAAATAGAGTAATATCTTATTGTTTCATATTAAATTAGATTTGAATAATTAGGCTCCTAAAGTAGAATGCATGACAAACTGTGAACAAATACAACCGCCAATCTTAGATCTCTTTTCTCCTTTTTTTCTCTCGAAAAAACTTTTGTTTTTATTGTTAATTTTAGATCTACTATTGATTTTATGGTTCATGATAAGTCCTTAATCTTTTTATTTTAGCTTTGTTTTGTTTCTAGTTACAAATAAAATCCATTATTCCTGTATTATATAGTTATTCTATCCATTTATTGGATTCGATCTATCCTTATATTCGGTTTTAAAGTCCATCATTGTTAGAGTTTGGAGTCTTGTTATTAATTTGATGGTCAAAAGGTATATGACTTCATCACGGATGCTAGTTCTACTAATACAGTCAATAGTATCAAACTTATCTCTATTTCAAAACCTCACCAGATCTAAAGATCCCCTTGGAGAAAACTATATCAAATAGGGATATAATAGAGGGAGACTTCAGCATTAGATTTTCTTTATATTGATCGTGACTTATCCTATATAGAATTTTATTTCATTAAAATTGCTATATATTTAATCGATTGTTATTACTTTTGTAGATGTCGTATAACATTTTATAAATTATTAAGTTACTTTAAAAAAAATAGATTTGAATTATTTTAGATAATAAATTTGACATCCTCAATCATGCCCATTCTTTTGATTTTAAACATTTTCGGTTTGTTACTATTAATATTTAAAATAATAATGTACCTACTCATAATTTAGTAGGCAAAAAAATCGCATACCAATAACTAAGTAACCAAATCTTATAAACGACAGTGAGGAATTATATTTGAGGCACCTAACCTCAATATGCTAATATATTAAAATCATAAAGAAAAAAAAAACATTATATTCCATATCACATAAAGTCTGAACAATCCTTGGAATATCATCATAAATTTATCATCCAAATATGCTGCATGCTCAACCACTAAAATCTTATCTCAATTCTGGTAACGTTTGAAATATTTTATGTATAGATATAAAATTTTAAAAAATAATTTTTCATAAATATAAAAAAATTAAAATATATTCATTTAAAATATTATTAGATTCGTCTTAATATATAGAAATTTACTGTATATTTTTATATTTTTTATAAAGTGTATCTATAGATATTAAAATTCGAGTAATACGTAAAATATGTGAAAAAAAATCAAATGTAATCAAAATTGTAAAACAAAAGAAATAGTTTGTATGGCCAATTTCTTCCAACAGTGCATTTATAAATATTGTAACTTGTCGAGGAATGTTATTGTATGTTTCATGTCTTTTTTTGTAATAATATTAAAATATAAATATTCTTTTTCAGGTCCGGTATTTGGTAGCTGAAACAATTTAGTAGTACTAGCTAGGTTCAATGTTCATTGGACTCGAGTTCGACCATGTATATGGAGACCACAGATTCAAGATTTTACGACCAAATGTATAATTCATATATGTGTTCTTACATTATTATTATTATTATTATTATTATTATTATTATTATTATTATTATTATTATTATTATTATTACTATTGCTATTATTATTATTATTATTATTATTATTATTATTATTAAATAATTCCATTTTATAGAAGACAATTTTATAAGAAGTTTGTGGGGGAGTTGTGCATCAAGCTGCGCACCCACACTCTTCTGAATGTAAAAAGCTAGCCTGTGAAAAATCTAGGCTCTAAACATACTGTTATTTGATTTACGCAAAGAAAATGAAGCAATCCTTGATAACAGATCAAGAGCGTCTTTACCTAACTCTCAAAAAGTGGAGAAAGCAAAGAAAATAAATTTATTATTATTATTGTTAATTTATTGTTATAATAAAATGCCACTTAAGCATGGGCAACAGCATAATTGAGTTTAATTTCACAGTAGAAAAAAAGTATGAGACTAACTTGTCTTATTTAGTTAAGGGTTTCATTTGAACGGGATGTGTTTAAGGTGTAATTTTTTATCAATTAAAAAACTAATTAAAAAGCAATTAAGATACTAACAATTAGTGAATATATTAGTAACAACCAATAATCTCAAAAATTAATGTTAGATTTTTTTTTTAATTAGTATTTCATCAAATTTACTATACTTATTGGTTTCAAACAAGGACACATAAATCAAATAATATTAATATTTAAGACAATGCTATCACACGTACACTAATATTTTAACCAACTTAACCAATATACTTATTAATATATTTAGAATTATAACTTATAAAATATTATTTGTTAATAGCATTAAACAAGACTGAATTCATCTCTAATTTTAGTTAAAGTCAACCAATATAAAATATCTAATGTTGAAGATATTATATAAGCAACTATCACTTGCTTACTATTGTAATAATTGACCTTTCATATTAAGTATTAACCATATATCTCTTCCTATGCAAATCAAGCACAAGTAAAACTTGCATGGTAGTGCTAACGTCGGTCATACCCACGCTCATTTTTTAAATTTATCGTTTTACAAAGATGCTATGAAGAAAGTTTTATAAATTTTGACCTCTCAAATTATGAAATAACGATTTGTTTGATTAGTAATATTAAATAGTGGTTATGGGAATGATTTATAGTGTAAAAATTTCATCAGTTTCATGTCATTCCGATAGTAGTGAAACTTCGATCACAATTTTTTTTTTGTTTATAAATTTTCATTACCACTCAATACCACCTCTCCTAATGATAATACATTGGAATAAAATGAGATGATTGAAGTTCGACAAGTTAGCACACCATCAACTTTACTAAGAGATTTTTTAACCAAAATATCATTAGTTTTCATTAACATTACCACCATTTGATACCACTAATAAAAAAACCGTAAATTTTTTATAAAATCTAGGTTTGCCATTTAATCATGCTATGGGCTAATACATTTAGATATGTACCAAAACATGAGGCTATAATAATATTGTACGAGTCCCATGTAGAATTATATTATATAATAATAATAATAAAACGGACAGTCATATATATAAGATGATTATGTACAGGCTGGTTGGTTTTGGACATTAATGAAACGTACCCTTAAATCACAACGCTGCTGAGTCTCACCATTGTACGTTGCCTACAGCTTGCATGCTTGCTTGGTGGCCTTTCTTTGTTTTACCCCACTATTCATATTCTTGTCTGAGGCTGCCTTATTTGCTTCTACTTTGTAGTCCCCACTTTTTTTAATTTTTTTTTTATTTTTAATGATTTTAGTGATGGTGAAATTTATTATTATTATATGGCTAATTAAATAAAGTTTGGTCTAAATCACAAACTAAATTGGAACGAATTGTTGTTTTAGTATTTGACCTGATCTACGACTAAATGGTCTGGTCTAATTTTACAAAAAAAATTACGATTTCCGATCTAGTTTTGATTTTTTATTTTTCAAAATATGGATTGTTGTCAAAATGATTATTTGATCAAGGTTCTTATGAGCTTATCTTAATATTTATAATTGGATCGTTGTCAAAATGATTAAATGAAGATTATGTGCGAATCAATTTGAGAGTGGAGGTGGATGGTTAGTAGTTTAGAGGTTTACTTGGGCAGAGTAAAAATACATAAAAACTTTTAAAATCATATTTTTATTAATATTATATGTTAGACTTAAAAAAAATTATTTAACTTAATAAGCATAAATAATGTAAAATAATTAGTAGAAATTAATAGTTAAGTTGCCTTAAATTATGAGAAATCTTGCATGCAAACCTTAGAACAACTCCTTGTTTTGCTGTTGAAAGGGGTAAAAAGTGAAAAAAAAAGTGATACTATTAACTCAAAGATGGGGATTGAGGAGGATTGACAACTACTTTTCAAGTCAATCTAGTAACTAGCATTCATCAACAAGCATCTAGTTTGAAGTAATACAACTCTCACATGATTTTTACATGAGAACTCTTTAAACATATATATATATATATATATATATATATATATATATATATATATATATATATATATATATATATATATATATATTTAATAATTGATATGACTATTATGGTGGATTACTAACTTAAATTTTTTTTTATATGTTGGTTACTTAAGAATATCCCATATTTGGATCTCATTTAATATTTACTAGAATTGAAATACTTGGCATATAATTGAGCAGATTATGTGTTGCTGACATTTTCATTTTTAGTTTAAAGAATTTTCGTTTAAAAGTACATAATAGAGTATGTAATATATCATAGAATTATAAGCATAAGTCATTGATTCATCTTACCATTGTTTATTATATAATTAATGTGCAATACAATATTTCAAAGTACTCATTATAATCCACGTGTGAGTTGTACCCCATTCGAGAAGAGAAATATCAATCAGTTCTAGGCATGAATATAAGTCCTTTGAAATATAACTAGGTTATCTCTTTTCCTCTTTATTTGTGTTGCCTTAGACAAATTTATTTAAATTCTAAAATGGTATTAAATTCAGTTTGTTAGATCTTTATAATTAACTTGACATTTATTCAATCTATTGGTCAATGAGCCTTTAATTGCATTTTTATTCCCAATGAGATTCCTAACCATTCTAGTGAGCTAAAAATTATAAGTAAATTACCTCATCTTAATACAATGTTGCCTCATAGATAGTGTTTTTACTTTCACTTTATGAATTATTTGTGTGTACTCACCTAATTAAACATGTATTTTACCACTATTAAATTAAAACATCCAAAAGGGCATCCAAGTTTATAAGAAAACATAAATATAACTCAAAGACACTACAATAATAAATACTCACTCTGTTTCATCATCTTTATCCTATTTGATTTGGACGCGTAATTTACCAAGGTAATTATTGAAATCTTAATATCTTTAATCGTACAAAACTAAAAATTATAAAAATTTGATATTAATAATTCATGCGTTGAGACGAATCAAAAAAACTTCCACTTAATCATATTTTAACTTATAAATTAAGAGAAAACTATAAATAATGTCAAAAAATCAAATACGACAATAATACGTAAAGAGAGGGAGTATGAATCAATTTCCAAGATAAGGGCATAACATTACCACCCCTAGAGTTGGGGCCATATGATAGAACATAAGAAAAACCATCACATAACGTATGTTAAAATAAAGTTCACATGGAAGTACTACTATAAGACAAGGATATGAAGTTGTTAAGGAGTAATAGTTTACTTCTTTATATCATAGACTTAAGAAAAAGAACCTTATCTAGGCCAACATAGTTAGCATCACAATTTTTAGCTATCACAAACTTGTTATTTTGATGTTGACTCTAATAGAATAGACCACATGCAACTATATGTGAATATCCCTATATTGAAAATGAAAGAGATGATAATTATATAATTAGTGGTCCCTTTTTTTTCATTAAAATTTTGTTTGGTCCTTACTTGAAGAAGTGGTGGTGGATCAAAAATACCATCTACCTAGCTGCCCTTGTTTTGTCCTTGTCCCTCCCACTATTTCCTATCTATTTCTATGCTTTGCTCTTTCTTCACTATTTTGTTAGAGTAACATAATTTAGGGCCTTAACTCTAAACTTACTTTTTAATTAAGTTGGTTTCTTAATATGCTATTATGAAAAGCCATTGTGATAATTAAAAAGTGGTTATAGATTCGAAACTCAACTACCCTTTAAATTCAATTGGAATATTTCACACCAGATTTGAGAATGAAATGTACTGCATCCACACTTCTCATGTGAGAGAGCGTATTAGAGTATATAACATATTATGAGGCCTCAACCATAAGCTTAAGCTTTTTAGTTTAGTTGGTTTTTTGACTTATTAACTTTTATGTGTATTTAATTTTATGCATGGTCTGGGTAGGCCAAGAGTGACATTCACCTTTACACAAATAACGATGACACATAAGTTATTTAAAATTTAATTTTAGAATATGTTCTAAAATAATACTCCCTTCTATTTATTTACTTGTTCCATTTACTTTTTTACACTTGTCGAGATAACATTTTGACTCTTAATATCTCTAATTATGCTTAATTAAAAATTATAAAGAGTTGATATTAATAATCCTTGCATTGAGACGAATAAAAGAAGACCCTACTTGATTATATTTTAACTTATAAATTAAGAATATAATATAAATTAAAAGAGATTGATAAATAGTGACAAAAAGTAAATGAGACAAGTAAAATGAATTGGAGGGAGTAATACATTTTAGAAGATTTTCTATAAAATTTAAAATAATCACTAAATCTATCGTCTATATTTATGCATTAGATGCATATATAGGTTAGAAAAACAGTTTATAAAGTAATTGACACTTTCAATATCTCACACAAGATAGAGTTCGGGTGGAGGTATTTTTTCCTGAAAGATGCGGACAACCTGTTCCCCTCGAGGAGGAAGTAAAGTGGATGCGCGCAGTCAAGAAACTCCCAGCAGATACTTGCGCTCAGTAGAGGTAGAGGTTGAACCCCAAACTTTCTACTCAACATGCAGATACTCTATTCATTGAGTCACAAACTCTTTTGGTAAAAAAATCAATTTACATAAACATTATTATTTCCTTAATTATAAAGTTAAATAGATAACTATTCATGGAGTAACCAACTCAATTATTATAAATGTTGTATAATGTGAAATTGTGATTTTTTTTACAAATGCTCCTTGAGGAGGGGCAACATTTTTTGATTACATTTTACGTTTTACAGTGCCCGTAAAATGATGATATGGTCTATCATGACTCTTGTAATGATCTAATGAATTACGACGTATGCATGCTATGTCTCCCAACACAAGCAGATTATATGACTTGCTTCATATATTTTTTTTCCGGGTTATAATAACTTGTACGTTAAAATTTTAAAATCATTTAATATTAAAATATATGATAGATACTTCCTTTTTACAACTTAGAGTATGCAATTTTTATATATACTAATTTTGCTTAATTATAAAATAGATCGAGAAAAGAGGAATACTAGGTGAAAATTATTGAACCCATGAACAATTGTGTAAATTAATATATATTCTCTAACTGAGATAAAATTTAATTCTTTTCAAATATATTTTCAAAATTAAAAGAGTTTAAAAAATGTGACTTAAGTCATAAATAATTAGTCAATAGTACTGGTTTAATGGCTAAAAAAATAGCGACAAAATTACTTCTTCTATCCACTTAATTTTGCTACATAGACGTTTTAGTGTGTCACTCATTACATTATATATTTTAAACATGACACCATCAATAATACCCGATTAAAATCCTAGAAGTAAAATCTATTTCTTTCTTCTAGATTAAAGCCAATATTTATTTCTCAAAAGAACATGACATCACTTACAACTCTCGTTTTGTCATTTGTTTTCTACGGTTTGTGTGCAAACCTCAGTATGAAAACTAAGGGGACGAAGGAGTATTTTCTGTTGCATTTCACTTATCAATTATCATTAATAAATTTAAAATTTTTTAATCATATAATTATCCCTAAATATCCAAAGTAATTTTTTAATAATCTTCTATGTACACTGTATAGAAAGGGGAATGTCCTATATTGTACATGGTGACATTAGGATAAGTGCCAAAACATTAGTCAATGCTCAAAATTTAGTAAAATAAATGGTAAAAATTCATTCATATGTCCAAATTAATGATAATTTTGGAAACAACTCATACAATGCATAGTACATAAGCAATACAATAGTACATTACTAATACTCTAATAACAAAAATCCAAATTTATTTTTGGATATTTTTATTTGTCTTTTCACTCTCAACAATTTCTATCAAACCTAAATCTTAATTTCATCTAGCATAAAAACTAAAAAGAATTCATCAAGCAAGAGTTGATGTTTAAATATATAATATATTATATAATACAATATACATTGATAGATATATTAGATTAATCAAATAATCTAATATAGTATCAAATATTTGAGTCGGGTTTTAGTGACCGCAGCCTCTTTATCACACAAGAATATGGTTGTTTGTCACTTAACCATCCTCAAATTTAGATTATAGCTTTTATGAGCGAAATATATTAATTGATAGTATCTAACATTCATCCTAAAATCTAAAAAAAACCCATTAATGGGATTTTAATTTAATTTCTTTCAAAAAAATATAAAAAATAGAAAAATATATTTTTAATAAGCATAAAAACTAACTAAATCTTCAAGAGACTCAGATTGAGAGTCAGAATTCTGCAACATCCAAAGCAAATGTTCAAATAAAACAACCTCGCAACCAATAACTGTAGTCTCATCATCACTGCCGTCAGATTTATCAACAAGCTCTTGAATCACAGGATGATCAAGCACATCTGATGTAACCTGATACCGACGAAGAGATTTCCCAACGTAAACAGTATGAAGTAACCCAAGTTTATGAGATGATGACACATGGCAGTCATCAGAGGGTGAAGGTACAGAGCTTATGCTGCTCTCGCGTCGCAGCTTACCAAAAGAATTCATTTTTTTTAATGCTGATCTTAGCTTAGTTAGTTTCCCAGCCTTAGCCATAATTTTGATATTTTTGTAAGAATTAAAGGATTGTATTGAAGAGAGAAAAGGAGAAGAGGAATTAAAATGTTTGGAATTAATGGTGGTGATGTAAGAGGAGAAGGAAGTTGAAAGGAGTATATATAGAAGGAAATTACATTTTTGATAATAAGGGGTGGACCCAATAAAGGGATGTGTTGGGATTTTAGCTGGATTCTTTGGGGGGCCAACAAGATACACCAGCTGGTACTTGTTGGGCAACATTTTTAGGGGGTTAATTGTTAAATATTTTCATATCAAATTAATAAAATAAGTATTATATATATATATATATATATATATATATATATATATATATATATATATATATATATATATATATATATACTTCCTCTGTTCTGAAATAATGGCTACATTTCTGTTATTTAAACTATTTATCGTTCAAACTTATTTTATGTATTACGATTAATGTGTAAGAAAAAATATAGTCATGTGAAATCTAGTTTAAATCGTCTAATCGCATAATCGTCTAATCGCATACTTTCATAATATTAACTTCTTATAATTTTTAGATTTGTATAATTTAATGTATAAATGATTAAAATATCATATAGGATTGCGTAAAAAGTTAAATGTAGCAAGTATAATGGAACGGAGGAAATATATGATCAAACAAAAATGATTTTAAAATGAGAAAGATAAGAACAATTTTGTGTTAGTACTATATATATATATAAAGAGATACTATGTTATAAATTAAGAACATTCTACAAATTCATGATATAATATCTCTTCTGTGTAAGATAGTGACTTTTACAATTAAGTATTTACGGCTTAATCGTGACCTTAGATTTTTTTATCTTATTCAAATCAAGAGTGTAGAATGCTTCTTATTTTTCTCATTTGAAACATTTTTCTTATTGGTTCACACACACACACACACACACACACACACACACACACACACACACACACACACACACACACACACACACACATATATATATATATATATATATTTATATATATTATAATATAGTATTGTTTCTATACATATAGTGACAAAATTTTTTATCCTTCTTATAATATACAGTCTTCTTATTTGATTCTATATATATAAAGAGATAAAAAAAAATAAAAAGAGTGTTTAAAATAAGCAGGATTAGGATCATTATTCACCATTGAATTTAATAAAATAAAAAAAAATCTAAGGTCAATATAAAGCTAAAAGAAACTTAAATTGTAATGGTCACTATATTATAAAAAAAAGGTATTTAAAAACTATTCTTAATTTATAACATAATATTCTTTCTATATATATATTGAGAAAAAAATACTTTTAATCTTTCTTATTATTTATAGTCTTTTCATTTGATCATATATATGTATAGGAAGGAATTGATCTACGTATTAAAAACCATAAAGACGGTTAAAATCATAAAAATTGATTTTAAGAGTACATAAGTATTTTTACGGGTCCATAAAGAGTATTTGTGTTTTTTATGTTATAATTTTTTTAAATAATAAAAAATTCATTGCAAATATGTATTTTTAAACTGTGTAAATATACCTTTAAAGGTTGAATATATATATATATTGTGAATTGTGATGTGAATCAAGGAGGATATCTAAATAATTGTTGGCATTTATCACATCAAGTATGAATAAGGGGGGAGGCTTAATAATGATTAGGGTTATCAATTTGATACTCCATATCGGTGTGCCTGATTTATTTTCGATTGAAGAGATATTAGCTTCAAGATCCAAGAACAAAAATTAAATGCTAAAATATTAATGTTTTCGTTAAAGCAGCTTAACTCTTACGTTAATAAGTTTGCAAATATGCGAGCATACTAGAACATATATGATAGATACATGTTTCATGTCCAACAAATCAAAATTGGTTTAATGGTTTTACTTAACAATATTTTGTAAACTAATAATTCATTGATAAAAATATCATACAATATCTACAATAGAATAATAACTAATTAAATACATAATAATTTTAATTAAATAAAATTTTATATAAAAAAATTCATGATTATTATTAAGAGAATGAATTTATTTGTAACTAAAAATGAAAACAGTAAAAATAAACAGATTGGGAGCAAAGAAGAATTTATTTGTAACAAAAACAAAAATAGTAAAAATAAAGCGATTATCAACTTACAATCAACAATAAGGTTAATAGTGTGAGAAAGTATATATTTTCATATATTTAGATTATTTTGTTTTCCCTTAATTATTGTATAGAATATTTTGTTTCCTAAATTAGTGGCTAGTATTCATGTATATATTAGAGGATGATTTGCTCATTAAAGTAATACAGAAAGTATACCCAAAATCCTAATCTTCCGCGATAGTTAATTCTTCATGGCATCAGAGCCTTAGGGTTTAGATCTAGGAAGAACTCATCATCTACTGTGTCTTACCTAAAATGGTCGAACCCACAAATGATCCAGCACAGAAACAAATAATCTCCATGGAACAAATGTTCAAGATGTTTCAAAAACTCAACAAAACAACCAGCCAAACAAAAAGTCCAACCACAGACCGAATCTTTGAAAAACTAACATACCATAACTACACAAAATCGTGCAAATTAATACACGTGGCAATTGGTGGTCGAGGGTGGCTCAGTCACGTCACTGCCGCACCTCCACCACCGATTGACCCGGAATTTGCTCAATGGGAACAGAGGGATGCCATGGTCATAGCATGGATTATTGAAAATATAGATGAAGGCATTGTCAACCAACTCTTAGACTACACCACCGCTTAGAGTTTGTGGCAGGGAATTGAAAATGTCTTAGGCTGTGGTAGGGACGAACTCCAGATCTTTGATCTGAGTTCAAAAGCAGCCACTTTAACATAGGCCAATGACACTATTGAAGTTTACTACAGTATACTCAATGTTTTATGGAAAGAAATTGACCGGAGAATGCCAAACCCGATGGTGTGCTCAAAGGACATCATAGAATTCAACAAATACATACAAAGGCAAAGACTCTACCATTTTCTCACTGGAATCAATGATAATCTAAACAAGGAGAAAAGGGACCTTCTCAATAATGACGCTCTGCAGACGGTGGAGGTGGCCTACACCACCATAAGACGAGAAATATCAAGCCGGAAAATAATGAACGACATCTCATCACTGGGATCGAGTCCCTCATAGATTGGATCGGGGTTGGCCATGAGAAACAAAAACCTCCATAGAAACCGAGATGAAGATGACCGGAAAAAACTCTGAAGTACTCACTGTGGAGGCTCAAAGCATACTAAGGAGGGATGTTTCAAGCCATTGGGATACCCCGAATGGTGGGACGATTTACAGAAGAAGAAAGCTGCCACCAAGGCAACGGCAAGCCGAACCGGTGGCAAAGCTCACCTGATTACTGCTGATTTACCATCATCATGTGATATGTCAGGTAATGTGAAGGGCTGTAAGGGGGAAGAAGGAGACACAGTAACCGGACCCAAAACAGAAGAAAGAAGGGAGGAGAGAGAAACAGCCGCAACACATAGGGAGGGAAGTGAAAACTTTTCCCACTCACTCATTTATACTACTCCTACTCAAACCCTAACACACAAAAGTCCTAAAACCCAAACCCACCTAAATCATCTTGTACCCCAATCCCACATACAACCGGGTGGGAATTTAAAAACAAAACCATTTTTGTTTTTAAATTTCGGCCTAAATAAAGAGCCCACAAATATTTCTGACCCAAACTACAAAATATCCACAAGTCTCCTCAGTCGGAAAACCAACTCCCAAAGGATCTTCTGTCCACTCACTCTACCAACCGAACCCATATCCAAATAGCCAATGGGGAATGTGTACCACTTGACCAAGCTGGGCCGTTCGATATTTCACCCTCTCTTCATATCAAAAATTATTTGTTAATTCCTAACTTGTCTCACAAATTATTGTCTATAAGCCAGTTAACCAAAGAAATGAATTGTATTGTGCTCCTAACTTCTGATGCTTGTATTGTGTAGGATGCTCGGACAGGGACGATTGTTGGGCGTGGTACTGAACGAGATGGACTACACTATGTTGATGAGGTGATTCAAAATAGTAGTGTAATACTTGCTCATGGATCTCCTACTCACCAATTGTGGACTTGGCATTGTCGTTTAGGTGACCCATCTCTAGGTTATCTAAAACGACTTTTTCCTTCACTTCATGATTGTACTGTGCCCTTGGATTGTGAAACCTGTGTACTGGCTAAGAACCATAAATATTCTTATTTTCCCAGTAATACTCGAGCAAATAAACCATTTGATTTAGTACATTCCGATGTATGGGGCCCAGCTCCCAACATTAATTCTCATGGTTTTGCATATTTTGTGTTATTTGTTGATGATTGTACTCGTATGTGCTGGGTTTATTTCTTGAAACAAAAATCAGAAGTGTTTGATATTTTTGTTAAATTTTAGAATATGATTCTTACCCAATTCCATGCCAACCCTAAAATTCTTCGATTTGATAATTATGGTGAATACGTTTCCCTTGTTATGAAACAATTTTTTCTTGAATATGGTTTAGTTCATCAAACATCTCGTACTGACACTCCCCAACAAAATGGGGTTGCTGAAAGAAAAAATCGTACCCTCCTTGAGATATCACGGGCTCTTATGTTTGAAGCTCGTATGCCTGTTCGTTTTTAGCCCTTGGCCATTGCTACTGCCACCTACTTAACCAACCGTCTTCCCACTAAATCCCTTCATTTCCAAACTCCTCGTGCTACCGTAAATACATTCACCACCATCTCCTCATCTCATTCTTTATCTCCTCGCATATTTGGGTGTGTCGTGTATGTTCACCTTTCATCGAGTGAGGATCTTAGCTGGTTAATTCATCCCTTGGTTGACAGTCGAGATCAAAAAGAACAAGTAGGTAATACCGCAGACATTGCCATTGAAAACACAGTTAGTCCATCTCCTTAGGCTACTCCTGTCCCCAAGCATCCAGTTGAACAAGAGGTAACACCAAATCCTCCCTCTATTGATATGTCTAAAGATGATACTATGCCAAGGCGTTGATGTTCTAAGGAGATATGAATTGCCTCTCCGGAGCACAAGAGGAGTTCCCCCCAAAAGATATGATCCAGAATTTGAATCTTAGAAATCCTGATATCCCATTAGTAGAAGAGACAATGAACATCAATCATAGACAACTATTGCCTTTAACGCTACTCTCTATTCTAGTACTATTCCAAAAACCACTGAAGAAACTCTCCGAGATCCAAAGTGGAAGAAAGCTATGGATGAGGAGATCACAGCCCTCCAGAAAAATGAGACATGGGAAAGGTGTACGTTATCGAACGACAAGAAAACTGTTGGGTGTAAGTGAGTGTTCTCAGTTAAGTATCATGATGATGGGACCATCGAGAGATACAAAGCCGCGGTTAGTCGCAAAAGGGTATACTTAGACATATAGGATAGATTACTCAGAAACCTTCTCTCCTGTAGCCAAAATCGACACTATCTGGGTTCTCTTCTCTATAGTAGCAAACGAAGATTGGCCTCTATATCAGTTTGATGTGAAGAATGCCTTTCTACATGGGAAAATCGAAGAAGAGGTTTATATGAAGCCACCACCAGGATTCTCAGATGAATATAACTAAGGCGAAGGGTGTAAACTCAAGAAAGCGTTGTATGGTTTAAAATAGTCTCCAAGGGCATGGCTTGTAAGATTTACCACATCTATGAAGAGATTCGGATACAGACAGAGTAACTCAGACCATACTCTGTTTCTCAGGAAGAAAGGAGACCAAATCACATGCCTTGTTTATGTTGATGATACGTTTATTATTGGGAATAATGCTAAGGAGATTGATAAGCTTAAGAGACAATTATTCTAAGAATTTGAGATGAAAAATTTGGGAAAATTAAATAGAGGTATTAAGGTAAAAAAGGGGATATTCATCAATCAAACAAAGTATATCATGGATCTCTTAGCAGAAGTAGGAATGATGGATTGTAAACCAGCAGAAACTCCTATAATAACTAATCATGGTCTCTAAATTATTGAAGGGGTAGAGATGGCAGATCAGGAACGTTATAGAAGAATGGTGGGGAAGCTGATCTATTTATCACACACAAGACCAGATATTGCTTATGCTGTAGCAGTTGTGAATAAATTCATGCATCGACCCCAACTGAAACACATGGCGGCAGTCTTGAGGATCTGGAGATACTTGAAGGGAACAAGTAGTAAAGGGAATCTTGTACACAAGGAATGAAAACCTTGATCTTGTTGGTTACACAGATGCAGACTGGGCTGGTAATCGAGATGACAGAAAATCTACTTCAAGATACTTCACCCTTGTAGGGGGAAATCTGGTTACTTGGAAAAGTAAGAAGTAGAAGGTAGTCACCTTATCAAGTGCTGAAGCTGAGTTTAGAGGAATAGCAAAGGGAGTCAGGGAAATTCTATGGATTAGAAAGCTCTTGAGGGAGCTAAATTGCCATCAGACACAGGCAAGTCTTCTATACTGTGATAATAAAGCAACGATCAGCTTCTTCGAGAAGCTAGTTCAGCATGATCGAATGAAACACGTAGAGATCGACAGACACTTCGTCAAAGAGAAGCTGGAGAACAAGATCATCAGTCTTCCTTTCATTAGATTGAAGGATCAACTAGCCGACATTCTCACGAAAGCTGTACCATCAGAAGTCTTTAATAATACTTTATGCAAGTTAGGCATCGGTGATCCCACAACCTAACTTGAGGGGGAGTGTGAGAAAGTATATATTTTCAAATACTTAGATTATTTTGTTTTCTCTTAATTATTGTATAGAATATTTAGTTTCCTAAATTAGTGGCTAGTATTCATGTATATATTGGAGGATGATTTGCTCATTAAAGTAATATAGAAAATATTCCCAAAACCCTAATCTTCCGCAATAATTAATTCTTCAAATAGCATCCCTAAAATTAACAATAAAGGCTAGGATTGTTTGAGTGAAAAAAAAGGGTAGAGAGCAAGATTTACGTCTATACTACTTCCTTGAGTGAGACTTGTTTTACTTGACATTGAATATGATTGTTTAATGGACATGAAGGACTTCAAAGTTTCATACATAAATATACTATTCTATTACATTATCCAAGAAAACAATATATTACATACTCACATTAATCCACTGATTTTCCTAAATTTATTTACTTTGATTTGATAGTACGTTAGAGAATTTTTACATATAGATAGAACGGAGTAAAAATACACACTAATTTTAGAACTTTTATGTATTTTATATATTTTTTTCATAATTTTGGGAACAAAAAATAAGCACTACAAGAAAAACTATATTGGGCGTCACTTTTTTTGTCAATCATACATACTCTATAAAGTGTGGCCCAAAGAAAGGGCGACAAAAACAAAAAGCTGACGCAAAAACTGTTTCCTTATACACGGTGCCCAAAGGTTTGAGCAATGGGCTCACTTACTCGTGTGTCCCAAACGTGTGAGTTATGCGCGTCAATTTGATTCAATGGTATGTTAGAGAGTCTCTACAGGCAGGTAGGGACGGAGCAAAATACATACTAATTTTAGAGGCCTTATTTATTTTATATTTTTTTCATAATTTTGGAGCCTAAAGATACTTAGACTCAGTCTAAGGTAGGGCAATTTAACATTGACTAATATTCAAGAGTTGAGACTCCTTATTTTATGGGGTCTTATATGATTGAGCACCTTGCACACGTCCATAACCATCCCTATACGTAGACCTAAAAGAGAAAAATTCTGAATCACTATACTAACTCATAATTCTCAATTTTGTTACATTTATTAAAAAAAAGTTGGCATATTAAAATGGTAAAATGTGCCGAATTCAATAGGAAAAAGTAGAATTTAATGATAGATTTTTTAGACCGATATTAATAAATTTATTATATGTTAATATAAATGATGATTAAGCACATTTGCAAGGTTTCATGATGGATTTAATCAATGCTCATTAGGTAACCAACCTTAAGTTATCTTAACAACATTAGTTGGCCATGACCCACGACTTTTTTTCCTATGAAGAGAAATAAGAATTGATGATAAGAGTAAATGATCCAACAGCTTGATTTAACATATACTTGTTGTCAAACGTAAAAGAAAGTGTGTTTCTTGGCCATTATGCATCTATATGTCGTTTTCATGATCCCAATTCCCATCAATGGAAATTCGTAACAAATGCTCGATTCTTATTTTCAGTACAATCTTTAAAACCTATAATCAAACTGAAAGATTATTGTTCACATCTCTTAAGAATTATTAATTAATTCAATCAAGTTTAATGTTATTTAGATTAGGATCGTAAATTTGATTACTTGATACACTATTATTATTGAGTCGGATGATACTCAGTTTCTTATATCAAGTTACGTTAATGATTTTATTAGAGTTGACAACATATTTTAATGCCTCAATCATCAGATTAAACTTTTTAATGAGTTGGTTTTTTGATATGGTATCAAGAGCAGGTTGATCACGATCAAATATGGGCTAGAAGTGAAGAGCAGGTTGATCACGATTAAATATGGGCTAGAAGTGAGGATCAGGATCAACCTGTTCTTAATACCATAGCAAGGAACTAACTCAATTAAGGAATCATTCACATCCTCTCCCTAAACTTATCCCTATTTGACCTCTTAAAAAATCAAGGAATTCTATCTTATTTTCCCATTTAAAATAATTTATCCTTTCTTTTCCTAACTGCTTTCCATTTGTCTAAACCAGATTAAAATTAATACTCCCTCTTATTTATTTAATGTATCCTATTTGACCTTTTACCATTTTAAGTGTCAAATGGGACCACATGTAACAGAGAAAAAGTGTAGTTTTTTTTTAAAAAAAAATTAATAGAAGTAAAGTGGAGTTAATAAGTGTAAAGGTGTAAAAATGTTATGTTTAGTAAGGATAGATTTATAGAGTTAACATACCTAAAATAGAAATAAGACATTTAGAGTAATATTACCCAATAAAAAAATAGAACACTTAAGGTGAAAGGAGGAAGTATTAATTTTTCCTCACACCCAATTCAATCCCTTCAATTAATTAATTTTAAACAATTAGCCAATCCGTAAGTATTTAGGCCAAGCACCATTCATTAATCAAGGAGTCTTGTATGAAACCGTCTTATCATCAATTATTTTTCTAACTGATCATTTTAAGATTATAAGTAATATCTTTAAGGATATAAATAATCACTAAAAAACATAAAAAATATCACTTTAAAACTGTAAGTGATCCCTTTAAGATTATAAATGATTATTTTGCGGCAATAAATATACATTAAACCAACCAATAGAGATGATTTTACTATAAAACTGTCTAATTTAAGAATTTATATTCATTAATAATTCTATCTTCAAAATTTACTCTTTATATGGCTATTACTAAAACCTCTCTTGTCATTTGCTAAAGATAATGAAGTGCTAAAAACATACATATTAAGGGGTGTTTGGTATAGGGATTTCAACTACGTGTTTGGTATAGGAATTTCACCTACTTGATAACAGAAAAGATATACTGTTTTAGTTTCTATTCGTTTGATTATCTTTAATTTTTTCATTTCAGTTTTTGGGATATCTAATTCCCTTATTTGGTTATCATACAGGAGCGGATTTAAAGTGAGGTCAACGAGGTCAGTTGACATCACTTAAATTCAAAATAAAATCAAATAGTATAAAAAAATATATGCTAGATCAGTGGTTAATACTCTCACAACATAGAACTAATTACAATACTTATTAATAGCATTTTTGAATTTTTTTTATTACCCCTATTAATTACCTCAAATTCCCAAAAAAAAGTACCTATTAATATATAGGCTGAGTAAATTTATCTGAAAGCATGTTTCGTCTCATATATATATATATATATATATATATATATATATATATATATATATATATATATATATATATATATATATATATATATATATATATTGGTTATTGGTTATATATATGCTAATGATGTCATGTACACTTCTAACAAAGTTTTAGTACGCACATCATTTCAAATTGGAAATATAGTTTATCTCCTAAAGGTTTTCTAAACCTTTTAAACTTTAGCCTATTTCATATGAATTGCTAAAATTTTCATTTTTGGAGATAATTAATAATTTTTTTAAATTTTTTTTATCTACATATTTAATTTTTATTTTACTATTTTATTTATATATTTCTCCCATTACCCTATAGAATATACTTCTTTTATTCTAATCAGGTGTTTTATTTCTCTTTTATCATATTCAAATCAAATTTGTCCTTTTCGTATTTGATAAGCTTATTATATTACTTATACTCTCATGCAATCCAACTATTTATACAACTGCCATTAAATAATCAATTTTTTCCTTATTCATTTCTCTCATGTAGTCCCACGTGATTCCCTATGTGTGCCCTAGATTGAGTTTTAAAAAGGATCGATAAACTACTCATATCATCAAGGTGCATTTTCTTTTCTAGGGAGCTCTTTTGCTAAGAACTCCAGTTAAGCGTGCTTAGTGGGGAGCAATTTTAGGATGAGTGACCTTCTGGCAAGTTCTTCTGGGTGCGCACGAGTGAGATCAAAATGCGTTGAAAGACTTATATTGATATGTAGGGTTAGTCTACCTACAGTATACATGTGTAATTACCGACGATTTGATGGGCCAGAGTATCACAAGTCCATTTGATTAGAATATATGGGAGTAATATTTTACCCTACCCCTTCAAAAAAACACCCATATTATACTTGTTTGTTAAACCATATAATCATTATGTGATTAAAAACAACTACAATAAGATAATGTGAATTTGGTTTACTGAGTAGAATTAGAACATTACTTAGAAGTAAAATACTACTCCATTCCATAATTAGCAGACAAATCAAGTAATTACCAGTCTAATCATTATGTTTCTTACCTACATGTCATGAATGACATTCTCCCAACATCCCTGCACCCTTCTTCCATCTGAAATAATTAAATTAGACTAAAATAAAAGAAAAAAAGGGTCCAGGCACAAAATAAATAAATTGGATTCTAAAATTAAATGATTGTGATTCTTACATTCTTTGTCACGCTGCAAAAATATGATTCTAATAATCTTGTTGATCATTGATGTTATACATGAATGATTATATATGTGATCAAATTAAAAATATAAAAATTTAGGTTGTACTAAAAAGTGTAAAGCAACATTACCAAGAAGTAGAGATTAAATTAAGGTGTGGGTGAACTCGAGTCGAATCTAGGCACTTTCATAACAGCTTGATCGACAGAGCCGGCTATAGTCATGTTCTATATGAGCTTAAGTACGGAGCTTATTTTGTAGGGCCCCCACTTCAGACTTTTTTATTAAATATATATATGTATAGACGTGAGGCAATTTTAATGCTACTGGCAACTACCTAACAAAATCTCCCTCAAGTTCCTCCTCTTATGCTTCTACTCCGAAGCAAATAAAATCTCTCTTAAAACTTGACTTCAAGTCTTTTATACAACATTACACGAGATTTAAGAAAGGGTAGAGAAGCCTTTAAAATTGAAATAGTTTGCCAAGATCGATATAATATTAAGAACTTTGATAAACGATAACAATTTGAATGAACTAACAATCGTTTGATAAAATAAAATTTGCAAAATGACACAATGATTTAAGGAGGTTCACCCAATGATGGCTACGTCCTCCATGGTATGTAGTTTCTTGTTTATATTATTTTAATAGAGTAAAACACTCTTACAAATGAAGTATAACAATTGAGCAAGAGATAAAACAAAAGGTTATATGTGTTTGGCTTAGGGGTTGTGTTTTTGATGATGTCTTAGATGAGTATGAGAGCGCTCTATATATAGTACTAAGTACATTCAATGATAATTGCTCACTTAATACATGCTTAATGCTGAATAATGAATGAACTGAAACAGCTCCAAGGACTTGAAAAGACAAAAATAGCATCCTAGGTGCATTAGAGGAACCGCTCGACTCGAACAGAGAGCTCGCTTGGTCGAGCGGGCTACAGACAGCTACTAGATACATTCTGTTTGTTCGCTCGACCCATCCAGGAGCTCGCTCGGTCAAGCAGTCTTCAGAGTGCCTTCTGACAGTTTTTGCTCAACCAAACATAGCAAAGCATCTTCAAGAAAAACTTTTGCATTTCTTCATTAAACATCATCAAGACCCATAACTCCCATAATTACTCCAAGTATTAAATCACAATTTAAACACTATAAATATTAAGTTACCAACTTAAACACCCACATTAACATACTCATATAGGATTCCATCCCAAGGGACACACATGAATGTACACATCAAATGTACACTCAAGTCACACCACTCATAACAAAAATGATTAATTATATTAATCATAACATTGTATTGTATATATACTATAAAACATATTTAAAATAGTATATTAAATAAAAGAGATACTAATATTAAGATTACATGTAATATTATCACTATAAATAATTACAATTATCTTTATTAATTTGTTTATGTTATTTATTTCAATCACACTCAAATCAAAACTACCCTTATAACTCAGTAACAACTTAATGAACTTACATTTAATTATGACACAAACTAACTCACTAAGATATATGTTGTAATTACGTCGGAAAATTAGTCTTAGTCATAATTATAGTCATCAATTAACCTAATATTCCTAATAAGTCGAGTTTGAGGGGAGGAAGGTAGCTAATAAATCATTCCCGTACCCCCTTAAGGAAAGGGCGAAGAGAACTGTGCAAATAGGAACAATTTTTTTCAATTTTCCTCCACACATTTAATATATAGTCCAAATTCACATATTTTTTATCTAATTTTAATACTCCTCCTCTTCACTTCTATATGATAATTAGGGCTCATTATTGTTAATTATCTTACCCTAAGTCTCTCAAAACTGAGGAGCAGCCTTGCAAATTAAACATCAAGAAAAAATTAATAAGATGGTAACATCTTGTTCTTGAGGGAAAAGTAAAAAACATATATATAACTAAACTGCATGCAATATAATAGAAGCAACACCTTCTCTGCAGCACTAGTTTTGTGGTCACAACTATGTAGTTGGGTTTGATGTAACAACATGAACTAGGGCACATAATCATAAACATAGCATAATGACCCACTATTTTATGGTTATAATCTTCTTTTTCTACTCAACCACTCATAAAGGTTTTCTCCATTTCCTAATCTAAAGAGAATTTTCAAGGAAAATATAGACTCCTAATAGATCTTAAAGGCATTGTAAAGATGATCGAGTAGCCCATTAGAGCGTCTATAAGTCTTGAACTATACATACGACATGTTTCCAAAATGTCTGTTTGATTGGCTTTATAGCTTATTTTGGCTTTTAGCTTTTTTGTTGGTTTGATAGCAAAAAAAAAAAGAGTTTTTTATGTTGGTTGAAAAGCTGAATTTTGAGCTAAATTTATAAATGATACCTTGAGTCACTGCTTCATCAACTTTTAACTTTTTAATCTATTTTTTCTCTAATAAACATCTGTTACCAATAAGTTCTTACCAACATAGCTATGAAGTCTGGCTCAAACAACAAGCTTATACTCTCTATATTTATTTGTTCTTCCCATTCACTTTTTGCACAGATCCCAATATAAGCTTAAAAGTCAAATACTTTTAATTGTAAGTTTTTAAAAATTCTAAAGATATTTAAAAAATGTATTGAGACGATTTTATCAAGATCCCACATGAATATATTTTTCATATAGATCGATAAGTAATCACAATCAAAGTTTGACACTAAATTTGTAAATTCTATTTAAGAAGAGCATATGAAAACGGATGGAGTATAACGATTAGCAAACCATTCCAATACTTTTAGGTGTTAAACCAACCAACAACTTTAGTCAACAGATTCAGTTAAATATTTAAATCAGCCAACAACTTTAGCTAATAAATTTTATTCCTTCCGTTCTTTTTTGATCTTCTACTTTGGGTTTTTCACACATATTAAGGAAGATAGAATATTTGGGTTGTAGTGGGTATTATTTTAATTAAATAGTAGTGTGAAGTAATGATTGTATTGAAAGTATGAGGTTGTAGTGGGTATTATTTTAATTTAATAGTAGTGTGAAGTAATGATTGTAGTGAAAGTATGAGAGAGAAAATAATTATAAATAAAAGAAAAGGGGTACATTAAAAAAAAAGGGGGGGGGGTTTTAAGGGGTAAAAGTGGGATAAAAACTTTCTAAAAATAGAAAGTATTCTAAAGTGGAAGAACTTTTAAAACTACCCGTTATAGTAATGTAGAAAATCAAAAAAGAACGGAGGGAGTACTAATAATTATCTAGTTTTTTTTTTTTTTTAGATTAAGACTGCTTAAAGAAGAGCGACGGATCCAACAATAATTATTCGAAATATATGTGGCAAAGGTGATTTATACGATCTCCAAATCCAAGTATGCCCCTAACAAAGTTGCAAGTCATAGTCTCTTGGACGTATTAGCAATTCATATATATTCGTGTTACTACGGCTTGGCGAATATATCTAAGAATGGGGCTAAGTTCATCATCATTACATATTGTTTAGGATATAGGAGTTAGTTCATATAAGTCTACATATATTACCATCATGTCAATGCCAATTAGCCATTCAAGTAATGGTCAACAATAGAGTTGCTCAAAAATTTACTCTATATGAAATTTTTTAGAAATTCCACTTTTAAAAAAAAAAAAATGGGAAATTTATATATATTAGAAACACTGTAACTTGGGGAACTTAAAACTGCCGGTATAAAAAATTCTATAAGGAGAAAAAGCCATTGGAAAAGGGGCTAAGAGGCAGGTAATCCAAAGAAAAGCATAGAAATGAACTATGCGTACACCAAGAAAGGTCTCAAATCTACCACACCAAGAAAAACTCAATCACTATACCTTACACACCGAAACAAAACTAAAACACCTTACTCGCCATTATAGATTCACCATGATGATCTTGAGTTTTTGGTTTTTCCAAAATTTTTTTTTTTAATTCGCGTGTTGACCTTGAGCTTCCATCTTTTCCATGTGGTAAACAAAATATTAAGTTTTTGGTTAAATTAGAATGATCACAACATTTGTTTTTTGAAAAATATGTCATTACATTGGTTAAAAATAGCGTAAAGTTAAAACAAAAATTCTCTTTTGTCTACCACGTGGAAAAATTGGAAAGACAAGGACACCATGTGAGTTTAATAAAGGTTTTTCTACCACGTGAAAAAGCCAAAAATTCAGAGTTACCTCGTGCAATTTCCCAATTTTTTTTTACAAATTCCCAATTTTTTTTTACAAATAACACTACCACATACCATAATTTTAATCGGATACATTTAATGACATTTAATTTAAATGTCACTACTTATAAATTTCTAAAAGTATATATAGTGGATTTAGTGACATTTATTAGACCCTTTAGCAGCAAAATAAAAAATAACACTAAAACTTTTTGCGACATAGGATTTAGTGACATTCCTCATAAATATTAACATAAAATATAATAGCAATTACATATGTTACTAAAGGCCAAATAAAATGTCACTAAATCACTTAAAGTGGAACTTAAAATAAACCAATAATTATTACACTAAAAATTTAAATTAGCAACATTTATTTTAATGTCACTAAATTTTATATTACAAAAAGTTAATTTTATTATAGGGTAAGCTATAGAAAAAAAGAGTTAGAATCAAATTGACTTTTTTATGGAGAAAATAATACATGTATGGGTGCACTAATTGAAATAAAATTTGATTTTGGACTTTTTTGTTTATTCATTTAATTATTTAAGTATTTTTTATTTATAACTAAACATGACTAGCTGATCATCTTATCTAGTACAATTAACATAAGTGCTGCTATAAGATATCCTCAATAGCTTAGTCATTTGGTATAGTGTACAGTTGGAGTAAAATATCCGATTTGATATGTTTAAAAAATCAGATAAATTATCCAAAATTTTAAAACTAGATAATTCGGGCCGAATA
>NC_080057.1:20360961-20378461 GCF_026212465.1 Amaranthus tricolor | reverse complement strand
AACAAGTTGAAAAATGATCAGTTTTAGCCTTAAAGTGATCAATTTAAAGCTGTTGTGTAACACCCTGACTTATCAGACCATTCGTGACTACCTATGGAGACTAAATACGACCCATTAACCAACACAAATCTTTTTAGCTTGGCCTCACTCGTGCACGCCTGAGAAAACTTCTCATGAGGTCACTCATACTAAGATTACTCCATGCCAGACACGCTTAACTGTGGAGTTCTTAACAAATGAGCTCCTTTGTAAAAAAGATGCACCTTTTTGATATGAATAATCTATCAATCCTTTTTAAAGTTCAACCCGAGTTATCACACTCACCCCTACTTAGGAATGTAACATCCTCGCTACACCTTATTTTAGAATCTTTTCCCAGCTAGATGCACTGAATATATGATCAACAATGATTACAGGGTTGCTCTGATACCACTTGTAACACCCTGGTCCATTGGATTGCTGGTGATTAATCATAGAGACTATTGACTGGTCCATAGACGAATACAAGTCTTTTCAGCACTTTTTGGCCTCTTTCGTGGGGACCTGAGAAAACTTTCCATGATGTCACCCATCCTAAAATTTTTGTGGCACTAAGCATGCTTAACTGTGGAGTTCTTAGCAAATGTGTTATCTTGAAAAGAAAATGCACCTTATTTATATGAATAGTCCATCAATCCTATTTAAACCTCAATCCGAGATATCCCATATAGTGGTAAATTATAAGTCAACAAATGTATAGCAATCAATTATAAGTTTATAACTTTTAATCTTTGACGAGTCCGTTATAACCTTAAATTTATCAATTGCAATCTTAAAGTGATTAATTCTGATCACGTTAATGACATTAATTTTGACCTTATAGGTATTAATTATGACCTTAAGTTGACCGATTTGATGATCTTGTATTATAAAATTTAAAATCACGCCGATTAATTACTCTTGTATGAGTGATCTCACCATAAAAGCGATCTTTCGCAAGACTTGCTTTAATCATAAATCTACAACGCACCCAGTATTTCTAAGATTAATACTCTAATATTATTGTTTTTGTTGATAAATCAAGCGGTCAAATCTATAATTTTGACAATTGTAGCTATATGAATATGCCAAAGGCGTACCGCACGGTGCGTAAGATGCTGTGTTATACAAATGACCAAGTTGAAAAGCGAAAAGCATAAAGTTTTCAATTTGGTAGGAAACACAATCTCTTCACACATGGATTGCCTACACCAATAAGATACTTGGTAGCCACCCCCTCACTAGATGTTTTATATTTTTCCTATTCCTATTTTAGATTCTTTTTAGTATTGTCAATTCTTCAATTATCATCTATTTGATTGTGCCTTCTTGTGCTTTTTTGATTAATTATCAATTATGATACTTGAAAATAGCATTGAAAATAGATTTGAAAAATATGTTACAGTATATAACATGTCTTGGGGTATTATCCATCAACTTAAATTTTTGGTTGAGATGATTCCTTGACATGGTATCAGAAGTTAGTATGACAAGAGATCACAGGTTCGAATCTCAACCACTCCTCATTTAAAGTGGAATATTCAGCGCAAGGTATAAGGAGGGTCTGTGTTGCATCTACACTTCTAATCCTAAGGGCTCTCGTGTGAGGGGACGTGTTAGAGTATATAACATATCCTGGGGCATCAACCATCGGCTTAAGCTTTTGGTTGAGATAGTTCCTTGACAAAATATCGGTATGAAATATATAGGTTTCATAATTTAATATATATAAAAGTTTAATGAAAGATAGAGTTGAAGAAAAGGGGAAGTTAAAGGCACTATTTTTTTGATTTTCTTTTTGTAATTTCAATTGAATCTAATGTTTTCTTATAAGTAAAATAATATTAAAAATTTATTAAATTGTACTGATTTATAATTTTTTTATTTGGTGAGAAGCAAAGTAATTTGAGAGTTGATATTTGTTTCTATATTCCTTATATTAATGTTTGGAAAATTTTATTTTATCAAATTCTTAGGTTGTTGGCAGTCATCTTCAATTTTTTTCATTCAATTTGGCTTATGCTTCACATAATTTTATTGCACCATTTAAACTTTTGTTCAAGTATTTAAAATGGCCTCAAACATTTACTTCGCACATAAGTCATCATTTAAAAAAATTTTAATCTAATATTGCAAGGAAAGTCAAATACCAATTAGCAAACTTCATTGCAAGGTTTGTACATCTTCGATCATCTCTTATTTTTCAAATACTTAATGCTATTTAATATGTATAATGTATTACATTTTCCATTTCTTAAAGTTATTTTCAATGGGAATGTTTAATATCAGAATTAAAAAAATATATAATTTTTAGATAGTGGACATATTATTTTATTAAATAATAATTTTAATGGAGAAAAGTGAGGACCATAAGCCTTATTAAATATTAAAAATAAAAATTAGTGGAAAAAATATAAAAATCATAATTATTAAAAAAATAGAAAATATTTTACTTGTTTTCCTTCAATAATTTCAACTTTTAATTAATCCTCAATAATCGAACTTTAAAGGGTGTTTGCTTTGTTGGGTAGTGGTGGTGTGTGTGATGGCAGTGGCCGGTGAGTGCAGGTGTGGGGTGGTGGTGTGTGTTGGTAGTGGCCAGTGAGTGTAGGGGGAGAGGCAGGGGATTTTTTTTTCTTTTACTTTTAATTTTTACTATTTTTTATTTTTTAATTGTATTTTTTCTTTATTTTAAAAAGAGTTAACTTATAATAACAAGTTAACATTTAAGGAATAACATTCTTGGTTGAGTGAAAGTTGAGATGATTTAGGACTAATTAAAAGTTAGAATTATTATAAGAAACTGAGTGAAAGGTTAGATTATTTAAGGTACTTTTTTCAAAAAATATTGGAGTGAAATAAAGTTAGTAGAAAAAATACAAGAACTATAGCAATATAAAAATGTTAAAATATAGTTAGTAAAAAATATATAGAGAACAAGAGACCATAAGCGTTAAAACAATATTAGAATAAGGATAAATAAGGTTAATTATGTTCAAAATTTGTAATGTGAATAGAAAGATTTTTTAGGATAATTACAAATAAAACGATTCAAAATGACAAATAAAAACAACTTTAAGGAATAGAGGGGAATATCATTTGAAAATATTATATTGTATATCAAGGGTGTTTGACAATTGATTGTTGGTTGTTGGCTTTTTTAGTTGACTTGTTTGACCAGTTGGAAATATTAGTTTTTTTTGTTGGCTTTTAAGCTAGCTGAAAAAGCCAACAGTTGATGGAGATATTTAGTAAATTTAGGTAGTGATTGTTGGCTATTTATTAGAGAAAAGTGGGTTAATAAGCCAAAAACCAACTAAAAAAGTTAATGGAGTAACTTTTTTATTTTAGCTTAAAAGTCAGTTTTTCCAAATATTTTTTTTGGCTGTTTGACCGACCAACAAGGCAAAAGCTAAAAATGAACCAAATTGCTAAGCAAAAAGCCATGAATCAAACCCACTCCTATGGTGTAATATGATATTAATATAAAATTATGAAAGAAAATCCAATGAAGGTTGAATCACTTCATCATCATGGGAAAGCACATTAAACTTTTAGCAAATTTCTAAATTCTCAAATAAAACGATTTTATAGTGAGATAATTTTTATTAGGTTAATTTAATATATACTTATTTATAATTTTAAAAGTGATTTTTTTTATCGTTTTAGATTAATATCTTTTAATAGTTTTACTGATCATTTATAATTTTAATTAAAGATTTAATTAAAGTTATTAATTAAAAAAATAAGTTAATTGTATGAGGTGTTATTGAAAACTTGGTCAACTAAATTAGAGAAAGAAGATTTAGAGGGAGTGAAACATAAAATAGGGGAGGGTAATCAGCCAATCATCGAAAACCCCTGAATCCAAAAATCAAGTCTTTTCCGGTGCTGATCTGCTCAACCTTTTGCGCCGTTGTTCCTGCACCCTCCGCCGTTGCTGGTCACTGAAACTTTTTGAGGTCGCATATTTTTTAAATTTAAACAATTAATGCAGAAGAAGAATTGACAATTAATTGATTATGATTACTGTCCATTTATACCTGTGGTTTTCTGTTAATTTAATCCAATTTTGATCGATATCTTTCTTTCCTTTTTATTCATTTTATTTTTGTCAATGTATTCATTTTAGTTCATCTACAAACTAATTGAGATTTGAAATTTATGAATTTGTTAATATTTGGAAATGATTAAAATGTGTTATTAAGTTTCATGTTGATGAAGTCAATCCATGTAAAAATTTCTTTGATTTATGCTACAAGTTGCTATTTTGTATGCTTAAGTTGCTCATTTTAAGTTTATTGAACCATTTTTGTTATTTTTTTCTATTTTCAGATTTTGAGTTTTGGAATAACCCGCCAAAAATATGTGGGTTTCTAGAATTTCTAGAATTGGAGCTCAGGCAATCAAGAAATTTGCTCAAGGTTTGTTTTCTGAATTATTTAGAGCTTTCATTATTTGTTACTGCTTATATGTATTATGTGGTGTGATTTTTGTTCTTTGTATGCCTTACTCAACAATGTTTGGGTTTCGGTCATTACATTTTGTTATGTGAGTTCTCTAAAACAATCTACCTTAGGAGATGAAAGTGTGCATTATGAATTGATGTGAAACTACAATGAAATGTTTTAAGGGCATTGGAAATTATGCTGAGATACTCGTAGCAGTACCTTGTGTCAATAGTTTTTTCTTGAAGGTTGAAGTGAGTGTTATCTTTCTTGAGCCATGGATCTAAATTTTGCTTCAAATAGTTGTAGGTGCTCCCTAGTAGTTGAAGTATGAATAGTTAATACTAAAAACACATTTATAGAATGTCTGTTCTCTGGACTTTAGATTGAAACCATAGAAATGCGAAACGCAAAACTATGCACCATATTGTTTTTTGAACCATTCGTACCGTAAAAATGCGATTCGAAACATCTAATAATGTTTCGTGGTTTTTCGTTTGCATCAAAATGGTAAAACTTTTATTTTCTTTTGTTTATCTTTCTATGTTCTGTTTGTATTATGTTCAACTTCTTTGATACAATATTTTTGCTCGATGTTAGTATTATGATTACATTTGTTACGTATGATCAATGAACTTGGACAACATCATAACCCTAGCTTAGGTTTGATTGCTTAAGTTTTCGTTTGTTTTGTTTTCAAAACATTAAATTAATGTTTTTTGTATCATTTCTCGTATTGAATCGAACTTTGCTTCATGTGACATTGATTGAAACAATGCAAAGAATGATTACCTTAAACATAATTTTATTCTCGAAAAATTTCGACTCAAGTATGTTGATGACTAAAATTTAGTCTTTAGTTCTAAGAGTGGCAGAAAAAGCTTTAGATGTTTTATTTTACACCGACAATTTTGGTATATAACACCAAACCGATGTTTACCCTTGTACTTATATTAGGTTTTCTGGCCAAAAAATTAACACCGACTTTTTCAAAACGCATGGTCTCAAATAACAATGAAAAAAGAGGCATCACCAAATTCTATTAGATACGAGAACAAAACATTGGATAAAAATAGAAACAAAATGAGATGACATTGTATCCTACAAGTGTTACGTGTGGATGGCATTGGGAAGGAAGGTTTATTTTTGCAACTTTTATATTTTAACTCCCTGCTATATGCTATATGTTGCACTGTTGCACATCTTTATTTGATCAGTTAGAATGGGTTATGTATATTTTTCACAAACTCTTCATTATCATCATACCTAGTGTATCACACTTATAGCAACTATAATCAGGGTCTAGGGAGGGAAGGAAAGCGGCAACTCATACCCATAAAGAAAAGTGCGGTCAAAGAGCCGCTATACTCGAGAAAGATCCACAGATGAATCATCAGAAAAAACCTTAGTAGTCAAAAACATATAAATAAATAAAATACATATAAATAAAAAAATAACTAGGTAAAAACGAATAAAAGAATGTTATGTAAAAAGGCAAGGCAAAAACAAGAATATCAACTGGTAAGTGAAAAAGTATTAGTAGTCTAAGACATGGACAAAGCGTCTCCAACTACCCATATCCTTGATTAAGTCCTTAGAAATGTATAGGTCATGCAAGTTATTCTTTATATGTTCTACAAACTACTACTAAATAATAAGTTGTGTGGATAGAGACTTGAGAGTAATGGGAAGGAAGGAGGGAAGGGAAGGTGGAGAGGGGGTGATTAGTGAACATAATTCGCTAGTTGGTTCGCCTTTTGGATTCGTGATTCACTAAAATGGTTCAAAAATAGCCTAAAATCGACCATAATTCGTTTTTTTTCGATTCGCGATTCGCAAGGCCGATTAGCGAATCATGTGATACTGGGGGTGATCAAAGCATTTCTCTTCTTTGGATAGAATAGAAGTAATTAAATGATTACATATTGGTTCTTATCTCTATATTCTATTTTTTTTGTAGGAGAATGAACATGTCATTATGAGAAGTTGTTGGTTTTAATGAAAACAAGGGTTAGTGGTACACTACACTTTATAGGGATACTAATTAAACAAGGTCTAGGAGATCAAAACATGTAGAAGGAAGAGGTTGTGGAGGAAGATCATACAAAAAAATCTTATTTGTGGTCACGGAAACCACTTTTGTGGTCATTGGGAATTTGTATTAACCCATATTATGGTCTTAATAAGCTCAAATACATCACAATGTGGACATAATATGGTGGTGCAACCTTTATTTGGAACACATGGGGGGATTAAAACTTTGGATGATAGAAATGAATACATTTTGAATCTTATCATTATATTATATCCTAATTAGTTTTGTAGGTGAATGAATGTGCCATAATGTGGAAAGTTGTTGGTCTTAATGATTTCTAGGGTCGGTAGTACGCTGAATGGTGAGAAGAGTTAAGCAGGGTCCAAGGAGATGGAGATTGATGGTCTTAAAAATTTGCGCTGTAAGAAGTGCAATTTCTATGTCAATATGTCATCCTCGAGCTTAATTTACTTATGAGGGTAATTGATACCAAATCCAAGAGTGTTGCATTTGTCATATTTGAACGTGAATTGATAATACTTTATTGATAATCCGCTTCATGTATCTGAGATTTGAGAACAACTAAAGGTAATTTATTAACTTTATATCATAAGTAGTCTTACTATCATGGAATTGCTAATATTAATTTGATTGTTATGCCTGCTCATTTACCAAGAGACTAAAACCCATATTAACCAGACAACTTTAGTTTAAATTAAAATCTTACATCATAAATTTTAACACAACTATGAGTAATTAAATATATTGTTGTCAAAGAAGAGAAAGAGAAATGGGTAGGAAATTGAATGTAGGAGGTTAGAGATCACTTACTAAGAACAATTTCCTTCACTATCTCTCCAAATTTGGAGAGCATTGTTTCGCAATAAGAGAGCTTTGTATAGCGTCTCTTCCTTTCCATCCAAATTTCTTCTTCTCAACAAGCTGAAAAAGTCATTTTTCCTGTAATTATAATTAATCTTAAACTATGCGTGAGCTTTAAAGTCTAGAGCAAGAAAACAAAAGGACAAGGAATACAAAATGCCATGATGACGCTAGGAACAAAGTATCAATTACCAAACATCAGAGAATTTTTTGTAAAATTTCATGATAAGCAATAGTAAAAATGGTTTGTTGGTCTTTGTGACTTGTTATGATTGTGGTTGCCTGGTCGAAGTACCTTCTTTGGGTTTCCTGTAAGATGAGTATACGTAGAGTTTTCTATCCAGCTTATAACTTCAAGCTTATCATTTTGCTAGGGCAATTGACATACACACCAAGGACCCGATATATGCATTCATCTTTTAGCAGAATACAAACTTTGCTTCAACCCCCTCAGCAGGTTTTTTTTTTCCTCTCTTTCTGCAATTGTTCAAGTACACACCCCTGAATACATATTCAATATTCTATCCAAGTTTCATTGTTAGCAGCACTGGAAGCATAGGTTATTCCTTTTTCCTTTGAATGTATAGCATTTGTTATGGAAAACTTTTTAATGATTTGAATTTAGTTGGCAATGTTATGAAAGTTCTTTTGGTATCGTAAATTCACTGCTAAACTATAGTTGAATTAAAAAAAAGTTAATTTGCATGTAGCTGGAAGCTAGTGGCCGCTAAACATGGCACCCTGATCTTTCTTATGCAGGGAACTCTAAGCTGGCTTATTTCTTATAACTGATTTAATAGAAGATTATCAGTTTGCTTTAGCAAAAAATTTAGGAACCAGCGAAAGGGTATTAGAAGGTTTAAGCAGGTAAATAATTATCAGATTGCTTTAATAGAAGATTATCATATTGCTTTAGTAAAAGACGTAGAAAGTTTATAGAAGATTATGAGATTGCTTTAGTAAAGAATTTAGGAACTTAGGATCCTATTATAGCTTTTTAGAGGATCAATACAGGACAGTTTTTTGTTATCTATGTTCGTGTAATGAAAGCTATGTTTACCTCATCTAGTAATCTTTATGTGATGCAAATAGACAATGTAGGATGATGTAAGAAGTAAGAACTTTCTCATGTGGACCTTTTTCGGTAGAATATTTAGAGGTTTTGCCAGCGTTTCTTAATGTATTCCTTGGATGCTTGACTATGTAGGTACAATATGTTTAGATAGGACGAAATGGAAGGAACGGAAATTGAGGGAAATGGAGGGATTGCATTTCCCTAATTTGGATACCAATAGGAGAAGAGAGGGAAGTGGAGGGAAGTGGAGGGAAGAAAATTGAAAGGAATTCACATTTTAAATAAAACAAATCCTTCCAACATTGGAATGATCTGGAAGGAAAACACATACATCCTTCCTCTCCTCCCCTCCCCTTCCTTTCCCTTCCCTTATTTTCCTTCCAAAAATATTATTCAAACATAGTGTTAGTGTTTAGGAGTTGCAAAGTTAAGATAAGACATCTTGATCAAGAGAAGTTAAGGGAGGAATTTAGGCTAGGTTTAGGCCTGTGAAATAATATAAGAATGCAGTATTTCCTGTAGTAAGATTAACAAGCTGCACAACAACATAGACTTGCTTTGAGCAAAACTATATTTTTTTTGTGAAATATTCGTATTTCTTGAGTGCATTAGTACAAACCTTCTCTTGTGTAAACTTATATCGGTCACTTGAGTTGCTCAAAGGACTTTGAATGTAGCGTGAAGAATATCCTTAAAACCCCATTTTACCTGGCTTTGTGATAGAGTAGATTGGTACATTCCCTTCAACCCCATTTTCGAGAACTTTTGCTCTACCAAAAGCTCAATCAAAATTAGAAACAATCCTAATCTACCCAAATCCACATCAAATTTTTGATTTTTTTTTCCTATTCCCAATTTATTTTTGTATTTTTGCCTTTTTGATTGGTGTGATTGCTTGACTTTCTTGTGTAATGTTGTAAACTAAAACTCAGTTGCGTTATTTGAGACAAGGTTTGAAAAGTAATGATCTTGAGAATCTCATCTGATTTCGGTAGGATGTTGATATGGTTCACAACTGCCAAACTGGCTGCTTCACGCTTTATTGTGCTGTTTTTAAAACGACGTTACGACTTGCTTAAACTGTTTACAGTAAAATTGAAAAACTGTTACAACCTAGCCGTCTTGCAACGTAACAGCTGCATTTGCACCATGCTCATCCCTCTCCTTTCCTCCATTTTATCTGAGCATATTTAATATATCTATAGTTTCTACTTCTATCTCTTTAGTTTAAAGATTATATACTATCTACTCATACGCCGATATGCTTATAATGTGGTATTCTTTTAGATGCCTCGATATTGCTGTACCACGTCTGCTGCTGATTCATCCAAGGATGAAAATGGAGAAGTGCATGCGTAGTTATCTTTTCCTTTATCCACTTTTATAGTTCAAGTGCATTTATTATCTGTTGTTCTATCGTGTATGTTACTTGCTGCTCTAGTTGTGTTTCTTTTACTCTTCTATTGTACGACTACAGAATAAACGTGACATTTGTTGAAACGGATGGAACAGAGATACACACTAAGGTTCCTGTCGGAACAAACCTTTTAGAAGCCGCTCTTTCGAATGACATTGAGCTAGAAGGTAAACTATCTACTTGTCTTGAAAGTATGTTATCCTTGAATTTGAATTTCTTAGGGTACCATCTTTCGACTTGTATTTCTGTCTTTGCAGGAGCATGCGAAGGATCCTGTGCATGTTCAACGTGTCATCTTATTGTAATGGTAAGACCGTCTTTATCTCGTATATATTTTTTATTTTTGGTGAAATGTAGGAGTACGTTGTTACCTGATCGACCCAATTACTTCAAGCTATTTAAATCTGATTCGTTTTTTCAGGATGTGGACTACTACAACAAACTGCCAGACCCATCCGACGAGGAAAATGACATGTTAGACCTAGCCTTTGGTCTTACGGATACGTGAGTACATCTTCATTATTACTTTGTTCAATCAGTCTTAGAACTATTTTTTCCTGGTTCTAGCTCTCTGTGATTGCTTGTTTAGGTCTCGTCTGGGTTGCCAAATCACAGCGAAACCTGAATTAGATGGAATTCGCCTTGCTTTGCCAACGGCCACCATAAACTTTGCTGTTGATGGATACAAACCGAAACCTCATTAGGTTGTTTAATGACTATGATACAGAGGTACAAAATCAGTCATTAGTTGCACCAATTACTATCTGTAGAATAAAGATTGATCAGGCATATACTGTGTCTGATTGCTTTTTCTTGCTAAATACCGAACAATTGAAGTCCTCGACAGTAATTATCATTGTTTTTTGTAAAATGATGCTTTTTTAGCATACAGCTATAGAGCTATACGGGTGTTATTCAATAATTTATATTACCGAAAGAACGAAGAGTTTTCACATGTACAAACTTGAGAATTGAAATAACGGCTATTTTTTAACAGAGGATGTCATTTACTAACTCTTGTGCAAGTTTACTATCCTTATTCTGCTTTATTTCTTTCTTCATTTTCATTTTTAAAATGTAGGAAATAGGAAACAAGTGCTAAATAAACTACTAGAATAGGATTTAAACAGCCAAACCTAAAGAAAGACCGTTTTTTAGTTTGGGTGATATTGTCAAAAGTGAAGGATTGATCTTAGCCTGAATGGTTGATAGTCACGAAACCATACTTATCAGTTTCGTCCGTATAACTCTGCCGCTAAAATTCTATGTAGAGCTATTGACTTTGTTGTGACACTTCAATGGAGGTGTCCACTCAGGTGTTTGAGCGGGTTTCGAGTATAATATCTCGGGTTGAGTTAGTTTTGTTTCTTGAGTATATGTTTATATCTTAACGAATTTTTTCGGGTTTCCGACATGCTGAAACTAAGGTTTTAGTGAGCAGTCGGCTAGAGCGGCTGATACCCAAAAATATACATTTCTATTTCTGGTAGGTAGAAGCATAGAATACTACTACTATTCTTTAAGATATCTGGTAAGATGACAGTTTCAGACCAAAGTACAGTTCATGGGATCCCACTTTCCTTAAGCATTTTAGACGTGTGCACCAGTCTTAGCAACCTATCCTTCAAAACCAAAGACAATATCATCATAATCCTTACTTCCCCTTTACTAATAGTTCATCAAATCCACCAATCAAATATTTCTCCGACCGAAAATCATTGCATCTAAAGGCTTAACTTGTGTTAGAAGCACAATTAGTTTCCTCATCATTAGGAAATGAGACTAAAGACTTTGTTTCGCTTCAAAGCGAAGGTGATTAAGCCTTGTAGTAAACTTTTATCCATCTTTAAGATTAAATCTCGTACTAAACCCAGACTCAGAACCAAAGTTGTTAGGTTTAGAAAACCGTTTTCTCTTAAAGCTTTCAGCTTTCCCCGGTGTCGCTCCAAGAAGAAATTCCGGGTAAGGAAAAGTCGTGCTTCTTTGTCGTCTGAATTCAAGGAAAGTCCCGGCAGGTCAAAGCATGCACAATCCACCAAGAAACCCGTCCAAAAGGTACGCATTGCTGAGCTTCTAACTGATCTTTTCTCCTTAAGAAAGACAAAGGACATAGATAGTGAAAGCGACAATCACGTCATGGGGGATGTAAATGTTAGAAGTGCAAGTCCATCAGAAGGTAGGCATACAAAGGAGCCATTCCCGTCACCAATAACGCCAGGTTATGTAAGGATTAGCAATGATGGAATGAAAGAGAGCTCAGATAATCTCGAGGAGGTAGAAGATGCTTGCAAGAATTTCGAGAATCATTTGGTGGAAATGATTGTCGAAGAAGGGAAGTTGAAGGACTTGATGGATGTTGAGGAGTTGTTGTATTGTTGGAGGAATCTAAAGAGTCCAGTTTTCATTGATTTGGTATGTAACTTTTATGGAGAATTATGCAAAGACATGTTTTCTTCATCTGAAGAGAATGATAGTACTCGGGAGAGCAGTATCTCATCATCAGAGTGATAACATTATGCATTAAATATCCTATACTCCCTCCGTCCCATTAGAATTGCAATATTTATTTTTAAAAGCTCTCTTATCGATTTATGTAATGCTATAATCTCAATGGGACAGATGAGTAATTCTTAACTAAGCTCATCCCTTGATTTTTTTATGGTCTTTATCACTCTAACCAAGCATAAAGATCTATTGCTCTTAAAGTCTTTAGACAAATTTGTAATTGAGGGCATATATTATGGAACAATTTGCGAATAACAGCCTTAAAGTTTATCACTTTTGCGAATTACAGCCTCAATGTCATTTTTTGCGAATTACAGCCACTAAAGTATTAAAGTTTACAAGTTCAGTCCAAAAACACAGATTTTCGACCACTTAACCTTAAATTCCGACGACAAAATGGTCAATGTTGTGTTTTGGTCTGAGCTTGCAAACTTTGATATTTTGATGGCTGTAATTCGCAAAAAATATACATTGAGGCTGTAATTCGCAAAATAGCTAAACTTTAAAGTTATAATCTGTAAATTATTCATAATATACTCCTTTATGGCCTATGGGCATTGAAGCAACCATGAACTTGTTCAAATATACCTTCTTCCTACTATCCCTTATAAGATTTTAGGAGGTGTTTGAATATGGTGATTTTTATTGTTGTTGACTTTTTTAGTTGGCTTATTTGACCGGTTAAAAGTGTTGGATTAGAAAAAAATGAATTAACAAGCAATAGTAGTAAGATGAGATTTATGGACATAAATAATAAAAGTGGTGGTTGTGACTTTTTTATTATAAAAGTAACAATCTAAATACAGTCAGAGGTGAAATTTAGAAAATAAAAATTAAATGATCCTTAATAACAAAGCTTTTGTTACAATTAAATTACTAACTTTCTACGCCTCTTTTTAACAATACTAGCCGTATACCAAAGCTCTCGATGCAAAAATAAACTATGAGTTTGTAGCTTTGCTATGGAGTAATCTAACTAAAAATAATGCACACATTTACCTCCTCCTAAGTTCTAAAGTTTTTTTATTGAACGCTAAGTTTTAAGGAAGAGGAAAGTTAAATGAAAATTAAACTCAAGACTTTAAATGAGAAATGTTGTATATGATCTAATTGAGAGAAGACTCAATCATCAAACTTTTAATTCTCTTTCCTTTGACAATTTTCAAATAAAATTGTCTAACACTGAAATAATCTCTATTGAGCTAACTTAATATACCATTACAGTCTTAAATGATAACTTACAATTTTTGAGTGACCAACTATAGTAAGGAAATTCCACGTGGTAACTTTGAGTTTTTGCTTTTTCACGTGGTAGACAATAAATCCACGTGGTGACCTTGAAATTTCAACTTGGTTATATAAAAAATGTTAATTTTTTGGTTAATTTAGGTACTCATTTCGACTCGATTACGAAATATGTGACCTATTAGGATGATTGCGACGTCTATTTTTTTGAAAAAAAGTCATTATATTTAACAAAAATAGTGTAAAGTTAACAAAAATACTTCCCTTTTGTCTACCATGTGGAAAAGTTGAAAGCTTAAGGTCATCACATAGATTAAAAAAAACATTTGCCTACCACGTGGAAAAATCGATAATTCAGGGTTACCACGTGGAAATTTTTCATTATAATATAAGAATGATTAGTTACAATTTAAAGCAATCACTATGTACTTTTTTTTTCTCTTTCAAAAAATAACTTAAAATGACCATTTATGATGATAAAGTAGTTAATTCTAAAAATTAAGCTAATAGCAGGGCGATTTCATACCACACTTGATGTAAATCAAATAGGTTCTTAACCCTCTTATTTTATTTATTTCCCATTAATTTTACAAATTACTTCCATTAAATTAAAGTATTAATTAGAAAAACAAACAAATAAAAGCTCCATCGAAACAAGCAATCAAAAATCACAAATAGTTTGACACACCAAACCCAACGAAAAATCCGGCAAAAATGACCTATAATAACTACTCCGGTAACCGATTAACCGGCCATTCTAAGTTTTCGCACCTTAACCTCAACAAACTTTATCTCTCCTGCCACATGTCTTTCCTCCGTTACCTTTACCGTCACGGACGCGGACTTTCACCGTCAATAAATCCCCTTTAACGGCAATCCAACAACTCCTTTTTCCTTTCCCTTTCTCTTTCCTCTCAAATCTCTCCTCCTCAAAAAACCCTAATTTTCTCTCTCTTCTTCCTCTCACCTGTGATCCATCCTCCATGGATGAAGACGAAGAAATCAAGTCACAATCAGATTCCCCAGATAGCATATCTCATTCTCAAGATTTCCCACAACCTATGCCTTTAAATCAAATCGCTGCTGTAACCGTCGCTGCCGCGGCTCCAACAGCGTCGGCGGCGGATTCCTTCGCGCAGAAATCGTTGACCTTGGCGCTTCCGATCCAGTCATCATCTCGCCTTGGTGGTGGTGGTGGTGGTGGTGGAGGGAGAGAAGATTGTTGGAGCGAAGGAGCTACATCGGTGTTAATCGATGCGTGGGGAGAAAGGTACGTACAATTAAGTAGAGGAAATTTGAAGCAAAAACGTTGGATGGAAGTTGCTGATATTGTTAATAAGGAGGATCCTTCAAAAGTTCCGAAAACTGATATTCAGTGCAAGAATCGGATTGATACTGTTAAAAAGAAGTATAAAACTGAAAAATTAAAGATTGCAAATGGTTATGGTCCCAGTCGGTGGACGTTTTTTGAACGGTTGGATAGGTTGATAGGTTCCACTGCCGGAACACCGAACCCGAGTTTGGTTTCGGGTTTGGGGACACCATCAGCAGCCGGAGTCACTGTATCTCCACCTCCTGTTACTGTTTCAACCGCTGATCCGAAGTCGATTCCCGTTGGAATTCCGGTAAGGGCTCGACAACCCGTACAGCTTCCTTTCTCCCCTAGTAGTTATCTTCAAACACCACGACCACCACACCAACCACACCAAGAACTAATGAGACAAATAATGCAACAACAACAACAACAACCACAATTGAGTGGATTTCGGTATAATAATAACAGTAATGTTCATAATATTAATGTTGGTGATAGCAATAATTTGAATAATAGTAGAAGTCGTGGAATGTGGATGCAGCAGAGACAGGAGCAGAGGAAACAGGTGCCACAACAAGAGTTTAGGAAGGTTCAACCAGCAATGGAGTCGGATTCTGATAAAGAAGATTGGTCTAATAATTCAGGGGATAGTTTACCACCAGATAGGACCAGGTTTCATAGCCGAAAGCGGAAGAGTATGGAGTTGAACAGGGGTGATGATCCTGGTGGTAAAGAAACTGGGAAAGGGAAGAAAAGAATGGAAAGTTCAAAAGTGTGGGGGGACTCTGTAAGGGAGTTAACGAAGGCAATTCTGAAGTTTGGAGAAGCCTATGAGGGGGCCGAAAGCATGAAATTACAGCACACTATGGAGATGGAAATGCAGAGGATGAAATTTGCTAAGGAATTGGAATTGCAAAGGATGAAGTATATGATGAAAATACAGCTTGAACTTTCCCAATTGAATTGGAATGGGAATGTAAATTGTGATAGTCGTGGTGGTGGAAGTGGTGGCGGAGAAAGTAATCATCATCATTATCATAAACATGATAATCATGTTAATAATCATACCAATAGTGATACTAGTAATTAGTAATCAGAAATTAGGACTTGAAAGGGAAGATGATTGGTAAGATCATATCTCCTTATCTTATTTTTAGGAGTAGTTTAGTTTAATAATGAGCTATAAACATGATTAAAGTTTGGTTTTTTTATGGGGTGGGAATTACATTAAAAGAGACTGATTGTTATTATAACCATTTAAATTGTGAATGAGAGGGTTCAAAATAAATTCTCTCAGTGATCTAATCAAGTAATCTGTGAAAAATTTGTGATGCTTTGTTTGTGTTGAATCATTGGTATATTATCTCTGTTTTAAATGAAAATTTATGCTAACTTTAGTAACTAATCTCTATTGTTAAAAAGAATTAGCTTTATTTTGTAATTATATTAATATTTTATATTTACTATAAGATCTCCCCTTGAAAAAAAAATTGAAAAAATAATGTAAAATTGTTAAAAAGTAGGGAAAACATAAGGAAAAAGATTAGTATATCAGATTGATAAACTTATATATCCTTCTATTGTGTATATAGCAATGCAGAATGATGCACATATATATATAGTGCAATATGTCTACAATAGTACAATTTAGTTACTGTTCATACATCATTTCCTGTGTTCATAAGGATAGCATTCCACATATGAATGCATTTAATGAATTGTAACATCACTTATAACACTCCCCCTTGAATGCATTAGATATATGTGAAAATTTTATTATGACATTCATAGCCCTAAACTGCCTCATTAAAAACTTTATCAGGAAAAATCCAATGGGATAAAAATCTGATCAAAGGCAAAAAGAGTACAGTGAGCATATTTCTCCCCCTGAAGTTAACATATGTCTCGAAATCGGCACATTCCAATCTTGCGTACCAAATACTCGAATTGCCTTGATGGAAGTGACTTTGTGAATAAATCAGCGGGGTTTTCATAGGATTGAATTTCTTGGACTTTTATCTTTTTTACTTTTTGCAGATCATGTGTGAAGAATAATTTTGGTGACAAGTGTTTTGTTCTGTCTCCCCTGATGTATCTTTCTCTAACTTGGTTGATACAGACACCATTATCTTCATAGATTATAGTTGGTGCCCTAGTTATATCGTTCAAACCACAATCTCCTTGGAGTTGGCCGATCATGGATTTCAACCATACACATTTTCCACTGGTTTCGTATAAAGCAATAACTTCTGCATGATTTGAGGATGTAGATGTTAGAGTTTGTTTTGTTAATTTCCAAGATATTACGGTTCCTGCATATATAAATACATATCCAGTTTATAACTTGGCCATATATGGGTCAGATAGATGTCCTGCATCAGCATATCCAGTAAATATGGCATCATTTTTTGACTGGAAAAATAATCTAAGATCTATAGTTCCCTTTAGGTATTGAAATAGGTGTTTTATCCTATCCCAATGCCTTTTTGTCGATGCATTACTATACCTAGCTAACAAGTTTACAGAAAATGCTATATCAGGTCTTGTATTATTTGCTAAT